>NW_028324314.1:3887500-4060000 GCF_058129835.1 Hydra viridissima
ATGGATAAAAAAACAGCTATTGCAGATGCTTTGCTTTCCTTCCAAATGCCGAATCAAGATTTTTTTAAACATAGAAGCAAAGATCGAATAAACGAGATTAATATCATAAATAATATGAAGGTACCAACCCTCTCTCTTTTGGTTAATGAGTTTTCATATTTAATTTTTTCAATGATATGGTTGGATAATCAGAGAGTGAGAGACTGGTTGCCACTTCCACCCCAATATTCGCACACCCAGTCCTCGTTTAAGAATTTTGAAAACTTTGCCAAAATGTTAATTGTTGTCAATGATCATTCTGAACGAGCAATCGGAATAATGCAGCAGTATGTGCAAAGATACGAAAATGAAGATGACAAGCAGGAAAGACTTTTAACTGTCGACAAAGTAAGGTCAACTTTCAAGGTTTTTGGTGTGGGAAAAAGGAATATTACAAAAAAAAACTAACAGAAAGCCTGATGTCACTCTCTAAACTGAAGAAAAGGAAATTGTAGACTTAGGAAATTGATGTTCATTTTAAAATACTTATTTCAATTAATGCATAATTTTTGTCTTGATAGTATTTGTAAAGATTTTTGTTAAATGGTAAATGACTTGTTTAGTTCAAATTAGTTTGTTTTTTTGATTGATTTAAGCGGGAATTTTTCCGGCTGTCGATCTGATTGAACTTTAAGTATGAAAATACATAATTTGCTGATTTGCGTATTTGCGATTTGCGAATTTGCGTAACATAAAATTTTCATTTATTCCTTTCGTAAATATCGTTGTAACCAAGAATATGTAAAAAACATGTTGACGTACACTTTTAAAATGAAAATATAAATAACAAATAACAAAAAAAAAAGGAAATGGAAGTAATTTTATCACTTAAATCCCCCTCAAACCCACTCTGAACCCCTCAAACACTCTAAACATACCCTATCTTTCCTTTTTTGAAGTACAATTTCTTAACAACTTTAGTCTTGAGGGGGACTTAAAAGTCACCCAATTGACCTAAAAAAAACTTTGACTAAGTTTTAACATATTTGCTCCAACTTTAGCTGGGTATGTACTTTGTTTTCATAAATTCCCTCAAAATGACTACCCCTAATATATATATATATAAGAAAACATTAAATAATACGTATTCTCTAAATATAAATATTAACTTGTTATGAGAAATTTTCACTGGATTATGGTTACCAGCATCATCAGCTCGTAAAATTATTTTAAGCTACAAAAAACAGTTTAAAGTTAACTGACCTCAGCAGTTGAATAACTAATTCTTTTTTATCCTTAAGTAAAAACGTGAAAAATGGTGTCCAAAATTTATTATTATCAAGTTTTGATTTAAGTTGATATATATATATATATATATATATATATATATATATATATATATATATATATATATATAGGCACATACTAATGGTATATACAAATAAGAGCAACTTTATTCAACTAGAAGGACAATATTGCCAAATGGGGGCATCACTGTCCTCCTTGTTCGAAAGTTCTCATAAATTATTTCATTACAAAAAGAGACTAGATTTAATTACTTTTCCAAACAAATGGATTTTTACCCACGTAGAAATATCAGTTTTTGCACAAATATTGACACAAGATAGAATTTTCAAGAATCACGCTGTTCTTGCACTGAGCTTTCAGCAGCGCAATTACTTAATGTACTTTAAAAATATCAGTTTTAAAACTAATAATGACACATGCTTGATAATTTTTTACAGCTACACTAGACAATCAGTAAACGGATTTAAATTTAGTCGGAAATATCAATCACACTAGATATAGACATGGCAAAAACTGAATTGAAGTATACCAGACTTCTTATTATTATCATTAGTAGTGAAATACTATTAATATTATTTTTATTTTACATTTATTATGCTATTACTGTTGTTAAAACAACTACTACTATTTTATCAAATTTATCATTATCATAACTATAAATATTACTAATAATATTACTATATTATTGTCATTGTTTTTATTATACTTTTGTAACTATAATTAATTGTATAAATTGCAGATATTCAAATAAACATTCGAATTTTATTTCGAATTCTTGTTTTAAGTCGTTAAACAAGATTATAAAGGAAAGTTGAATTTTTTTCATATTTACAACGGCTTTTTGTTTACGACTCATATGTACAACGTACATTTTTACAACGACTTCTGCGTTCTTATATATATTATGATTTTAGTGAAATATACACTGCCGTGCTAAAGTCTCCGCTCATTTGTAGTATTTCAATAAAGTAACAAAAGTTTGCAAGAAAATTGCGTTTATTTTTAATTGTTTATTAAACAATGAATTAGACAGTAAATACAATACATTTTAGGATGATTTTAAATATATAAAATCAAGAAAATGTTAATATACTAAGTTGTAAATGTTAAATTTTATTTTCATCAATATGAGACCCCTTGGAGCGTATAACTGCAGCGCATAATCTTGGCATTCGGGCTAATAATTTATTCATGGTTTCCGCTGTTATCTCATTCCAAGCTTTTTGCAAACGTTCCCATAGCATTTGCTGATTAATAAAAGATGTTTCACCTGCTTCTCTGATCTTCCGATCCAGTTCATCCCACAACTTTTCGATGGGTGATAGATCTGGTGATTGAGGAGGCCAAGTCATAATTTTGCAAACTTTTCCCCTTTCTTTTAGTTTCAAATAATTTTTGCATAATCCAGATGCATGTTTTGGATCGTTGTCCTGCTGCATGATGAATCCTTTCCCAATTATACGAATACCAGATGGAATCGCGTGCTTAACCAAAATATTATGGTACATGCGTTTATCCATGGTAGATGTGATTTTAACTAAATCTCCAGTTAACCCATTGCCAAAACATCCCCAAAGCATAATATTACCACCTCCATGTTTTACAGTACTTTGTATACATTGAGGAAGCACTCTTTCATCAGGTAAACGCCTAACATGCACGCGACGTCGGGTACCAAAAAGTTCAAACCTACTCTCGTCTGTCCATAGAACTTTCTTCCAATCTTCTAATCCCCAATTTTTATGCATTTTTGCCCATTCCAATCTTTTCTTCTTATTTACTGCCCTCAACAAAGGTTTACGTGCAGCAATGCGTCCAATTAAGTTGACTGATCTTAGTCTTCTTTTTACAGTATCAGTTGATACTGGCTTTACCCTTGTTTTGTTGAGTTCTGCTGTTAAAATTGTGGCTGGAATTTTTCTATTTCTTTTGCTGGACACAACAATAAACGTATCTTCTTGCCGTGATGTAACTCTTGGTCTTCCAGAACGTGATCTGTCACTGTTGGAACCAATATCATGCAATCGTTGTAGAGCATATCTCACACCTGATTCGGATATTTTTAACCTGGAAGCAATTTTTCTATATGAATAACCTTCTTCACGTAAAATACATATTTTGCCACGAAGTTCTTCACAATATTCTTTCTTTACTTTCACCATTTCTCAAATTCTTTATTAAATTCAAGACATTAAATGCGCACACTAATGCCATTTTCAAGTATAAATATAAACATAAGTCTATTAAAAGCAACCAATTAAAATTACTGAAAACATCCTTACCATGCCGGAAAGTATCATGCTACTGTCAAACCTAAGCTTACAAAAAATATTTTGGTTAAAACTTTTGTGCAGTTTTAAATTTAATAAAGAATACTGAAGAACTTTATATGTATTTTACGTGAAAAAGGTTATTCATATAGAAAAATTTCTGCCATGTTTTTAGCAGCAGAACTCAACAAAACAAAGGTAAACAAAATTATTTGAAACAAAAAGAAAAGGAAAAAGTATGCAAAATTATGATTTAGCCTCATCAACTTTTTATATTAACATTTTATTCTTTTTATATATTTAAAATCATCCTAAAATGTATTGCATTTACTGTTCCTTGCAAATATTACACATGAGCGGAGACTTTTGCACGGTAGTGTATATTAAGTGTTTGTTCTCTAAAATGTTACATTTATTTTCAAGAATGGTTAAGGACTTCCTGATGTTTATACAACTTTGTTAAATTTGCTCAGAAAATTTTCTATCAAATCTCTTTTCTTCAAAAATATTGATGCCAACCCAAAATAATCAAGCCAGATTAACTTGAAACAAATGCATCTCTTCAAAATTCTAAATTGTTTAGATTGTTTGTGTTTTAAATATAGAATAAATTGTTTGAATTAACGGAAACAAAAATCTTTTACAATCCGAGAAAAAAACAAGTTCATCAAATTCTTATTTTAAAATTTAATTAAGAATAGATTAAACTTTTACACTTTGCAAAATATAACAAACATATTTGAAATAACTAATTTATATTAACTACTTACTTTAAAAACGTTCATAGCTGTCCCGTTCATGTGTTTAAATTAAAACATTTTTATCTCGGCAAGTTTTTAGTTTTCTTATGCTGTTCCTAATCTTAAGGCTGCTATTTTTTCTTTAAGTCATTCATTGCTCAGCTTGATCAAGCAAAGCAAACATATTTCAACTAAAACTAATTTAAAGAAATAATCTGCTCGAGGTCCGGGCGTAGATTGTGGGAAATAAAAAAAAAATATTCATGTAAAAACAAAACTACGAATCAGTAATGAAGTTGACTCGGAAAGTAAAGCTTTTTGTTAAAAATGATACAAAGTAGTATATTAATTTATATGACTTATGTCAAGCCTTGTTAACTTCATTAAAAATCAACTTTTAGCTACAACTTTGTCAAGGCAAACAAGTTGATGAGGCAAAGTTGAAATTAAATATTATAATGAAGAAGAAATAGTTTGCAAACACTTCCACATTACACTAAAAAATAGTTCCTTGACATTTCACAGCGTAGGAAAATTATTGTTTGCAGAGAAGAACTAGTGATCAAAAATTGTTGGATCATCGACTTTTTCCAACTTTTTTTAACAAGTTATCATCTAGAAGATGGATAGACATTTTTTTTTTGATTTTAGGATTTTTAAACATACGACGCAATTTTTTAAAAATGTATTTATTATCAGAAAAAAAGTTGCTTCTAAAATATCCAATAGTCCTCATTTTTTTCCAAACCATCTTCTAACCGAAGGAATTGAAGGGATCCTGATTGAAGGGATTCTGATTGTAGGTATACTTGGAATAGACCAACCTGGGATTGAAACTCCTGGAATATCGATTAGGTCTCTCAAACGACGATCTCATAAACCTAAACAGAGTTCAAGAACTCAACCGTTTGTTCGCTTTTCTTTTAACATATAACTATTCAGATGAGTAAATGATAAAAATAAAAACATTATAAAAATAAGTATTACTGGAGAGATCATCTTGCTCTGCCTCGTCATCATCGTCTGCAAGAATTTTTTTTAAAATTTCAACTTCAATCTCTTTCACAATTTCATCCTTTAGTCGCTGCTTGTTCAAAATGTCTAAATTAACAAATTGCATCAAACTTTGCAAACGAATTACTTGTGCATGAAAATAAAAAATGAAAAGCTAGCGAACAAGCACGCGTGTTTGGGAGATCAAGTCTTATGACAATGTGAAAAGTGTAACGGTTATAAAGAAGACGTTTTTGTATTTCAAACACTTCCGCTCAAACAATCGGTACTTATAACCAAACACGGTACGTAAAAAGTTGTTCTGACTTACTATTTGCGCTCACAAAAGCAACGACAGCACACACAATCAGTAAAACCTTCATCTTGAGTCTTCTTCTTGAACTTATATCACTTCAGTTACTACTTTGCAATTTATAGCTACCTCTTTAATCCGCGCGGTCTTTACTATCAGTTTTCATTAAAACGCAGACTGTTTTTAAGTTGATTTGTTCTTTGAAAAATTTGCAGACAAAAATTGCATAAGCGTTATAAATTTAAATTCTCGAAAATCTAGTGTTAGTTGCAATTTAAAGTTAATGGATAAGTCATTCTTACTTTGTAAAATAACATTTACTAGGTCTGTGTTTTTGTCACGAATTAGGAGTTAATTACGTTCTATGGAAATTTGCCCTTTTCAGATCATGAGTTCCACGTGATATTACGCGCTTGTTATATATAATTAAAGAGCGTAATATCTCTGACTGGCGATGTGCCCTAATACCCAATTTGCGTCAATACTAATACAGGTTGAGCTTTCCATTTTATGGTAGGAAAAAACGGCCTATTAAGAAATCCATTTTCAAGAAAAAAAAAAAAAAAATTCAACTTTATAACATAACGACAATGGTTTTTTTAAACTATTTTTTAATTACGTTTATCTTTACTCTATGTTTGATTTGATTATTCAAGTTCACAAAGGTCTGAAATGTTTCTTGAGAGTATTTAAGGTTTTTTTTTGAAGCAAAAAGTGGTTTTAGTTTTTAATTTTTTTTTTAACTAATTGTTGTAAATGGGAAATTTCAGCTGAAGATATAATTTTAATTTAATTTTACTCTTAAATTTGCTAAAAATTCTGAAATTAAATTTAGACATTAGGTTGATGAACATATTGACTTAGCTTAAGACTTCAAATCTTGAAACTGGAATCTTTCAAACTTTTTCAAAATCTTTCGAACTTTATTTTGTCCAGTTTTAAAATCATTTCAGTTTGTTGTCCAGTTTTCATATTTTTACAGTTCGTTTGTTTGTTAATCGCCGAGTTAAAAATTTTTTTTGACAAAGCTTTTAAAATATTTTAATTATAGAGTTGAATAACAAGCGTTTCTCCAATTTTCCTAATGACCAATTATAAGTAATTAATCTATGGTAGGCTAATCTATCACTGATTTGATTAACAAAATACAATTTGGTTTGAGTTTTTGTTTTTCCGCTAGGGAAAGGTCTTAAGACAAAATCCTCGGAAAAAAGACGTAATTTGCGACAAACAAACCTATATAAGTAGTATGTCTCGATGAACTTAATCTTCTTATCATGTTTGGATTAACCTCAAGTAATTGCATACATTATTTGATTGTGTGAAGAAATTTCAGCCTACACGGATGCATATCTTATAGTATTTTGTTTCAACCCTTTAAGGTTTGGCGCTGAATTACTATTCGATTAAATATGTTAAACTTGCTTTTCAAAAATAACAAACAGCTAATGAATGTTTACTTCTCGCAACAAAACTTTTAGTAAGCTTTAGAAAAAATGATAAAGTTATAAGTCTGAAATAGAAACTTGTACGGTTTCCGTTATTATTCGTTGTTAACGGTAGCCGAGTGGCGAAGCATACTTATTAAACATTCTTACTAAAGATAAAAAAAAAAACTTTTAAGACCATTTGTAACGCTTTACATTTTTTTTCGTTGTTTTTGTTAAAAAGCCAGCCAAAGTTAATTTTCCTTTACTTTCGCATTTTTGCTGATTTGCAGCTAATTAATTAGTTTTTTATGCCTCTGCTTCGAAGAATCAAAAGAACAATATTATAAATAAGCCTATTTGAAAGCTTGCTGAAGTGCTAATCGTGTTAATAACAATCATATACAAAATAAGAGTAAAACTAAAAGTCTTTGAGAACTTTTACTAAAGCCTAAAAAAGTGGAAGAAAACAATTTTAAAACAAAGTAGGTATTTTAAAAAATTAAGTCTATGTAAGCATATGACAAAATTGATACTGGAACCTAGGCCTAATGAATTTACAAAGCCTGATTTGTGTCATTTTCTTTAAAAATTAAGAGGCCAGTTCTTTTACGGAGAATGTTTGAAAGCTTGAGTTCTTGGTTATGTTTGGTAATTCGACATGAATGTTTTGTTCATATCTTATTAATATAGTTAGATAATTCTTAAGTTTTCTCTCTATATATTTATCATTTATATTTTTACATTTTGCTGCACAAGAACTTTTGCTAACTGATTGTCTGCATCAGTTTATTCCAATAACACTCGGAATATTGAAAAAGGCTTTCAGAAAGCATTTTATATCAACATTCTACTAATAATAACCTTATATGTAATCACAAGTTTTACATCCAAATCCTTTTTTCAAATATTTACTAACGTAAACTGCTATAGCAACAGCAACTTCCATGCTATTTTGAGAAAACTGACTCTCTAATATCTCTGTAGACAACAAAGCAATATCTTGCATAATAATTTCAAAAATAGAGCTTTCAAAATTCTGATAAATATTTTCTTCCCAGAAACTAATTTCTTCCTTTAACAGACTTCTTACTGCAAAAATCTTTTTACAATAGCACACTTCTAAAAGACTCACAAGAAATCTACCACCGGTCATTTTTCTATATTCACTAATGTTTAACTCCAAAGGATCACTTTGTTGTCTGGAAGGGAGAAGAAATTCATATCTTTCTTCAAGCAAATCATCTATAATTGATGCATTAGCACGTTATGTTATAAGAGTATGAGAAGTTTGTTTGGTTAATGTGAATTGCTTGCTTGTTGAGAGAGTTTCAACCCAATTTGCAATTTCTCTTAAAATATGGGTTTGTTATCTCCGTTTAAAGCGGCATTGCCAAGCTGATTAGATCTATAGAATTTCTTCTTTGAACTAAGTGCGATAAATAACTTATGAAACAACGATGAAAATTGTGCTGCCTCATTTCTTTCAGTAAAGATCTTTAAGAAAATCTTGTACAGACAGTTAATGTTGCCGAGTAGAAGATACCAAACCATCAGTGAATGATATCCAAGATGAGGGTGTTTTCTGGACCAGTGATGATGGGTAGGTAAACAACATTTCCAATTATTTTAGCCTTTGCCGAAATCTACCTAATTGCTCAAATGAAATGAGGCTTGATTGAGCGTAGGACTTGTTGATTTCCTTAATAAAAAAGGTTATTTTACTCAATTTTGTACAAATCACTTAGGTATATGCTTGAGTGTGCTGGAAGGCACAAATAAAGTTGGAAACCTGCATATAACAAGCTGCAAGAATTTTCGGTGGACTTGCATTAATTAGTGAACTGATCTGCTGAATGCTTGAGTGATTCTCTGGCAGATTTTCTGAGATCTCGGTTTTTTACCTCGGTGTCTTTAGCAGTATTTTGGGTGAGGAGGAGTTTTCTTTGAGGTTGTGAGTTGCCAGCTTCATCTCCAGAGGAACCACCAACTATGTTTATGCGAAACTTTAGAAAGCCCTTTCCAACATCAATGCTAAGACTTGAAAAATTTTTGCAGGGAACAACTAAGTGGTTTTTGGTTAAAAATGTTTTTGCATTAAAGGTTTTAATTTTACTGGAGGTGAAAAAATCAGTCAACTGTTGTCCTGTTATTTAAAATTCCTTTCAAAGTTGAAAATTCCTTGTTTGCTGTTTAGTTAATTTTTTCATTCTGCTGTTTGATAGTCAAGTGTTCATTTAGACATTGATGAGTTGTTAGTTAGTCAAACGTATATTTTGAAATTGAGTTGTTGGCTGAAGATTTGATATCATGACATGGCTAGGGTTTGTAAAAAAATCCATTTTCAATAATAAATTACTTTTTGTTTTTGTTAAAATATGAGTTTCAGTATCCTTATCTAATTTTTAAATCCAATCAAAAAGTGTTTTTTTTTTTAAATTGGCGAAATCCGTTTCTCGTAAGACATAAGTATTATTTAATATTAAATTAGAATTAATTATTCACAGCTACATTATAAATGGTTTCATGCAATTGATTTTACCTGGTACTTTTGTAGAGAAAGTTTTCCTGTTGTTTTGGCTTGACGAGTAGTATCTTGGGGAAATGCGTCCTTGTTGCAATCAGTTCTGTCACCATTGCATGTTGAGCAGCTAAAGCTTACATACTTTCAGGAAAGTTTGGTTGGAAGCAATAATGTACAACCTTTTGCCTGAGGGCTAAGGCAAGCACTACACAGGGTAGAGCCGACTTTTACATAAACCCTTGGTGCTTCCAGAATACTTCCTTGTTTTAGTCTAGAATGTCCAATTTGACAGATGAGATAGTTACTTATCTGAACTCTAGTTCCTGTTCGAACAAGGAGAGACTTGAACTCAAACAATGCTGGTAAGTTCACATCTTATCCATTCTCTTTTTTATCTGAGTAATGAAGTTTTGCAGGAGTCGTAAATCCCCTGTAGTATGCGCGAAATACATACATTAAAAGTTTGTATGGTACAAATGACAATATTGTTCTGCTTGAAAAGCCGTTTGCTGCCTTGTTACTTTTTTAAAACATAACTTCCGGTTGTCTTCAATCCTTCCACTTACATTGAAGAATAAAGTTATATACATATCAATGTTAAGTATGTTAAAATTCATATCAATATTTGCATAATTGGAATTAAAAAAAAAGATTTTTTTTCCCATTCAATGCTAAAATAATATTTAGCAAAACTTATGAAATGGTGCTTCCTTAAAACTTGTTACTGGCAGGGTTGAGTTAAGTGCACTGCAATTTAGATGTTAAGGCTAAAAAATTGACAATTTGAGGCTAAAAAGAAAATACAAAATGTTTAAATTTTCTCTTTAACGTCAATTGAAATGACTTTCAATTTAAAGAAATTTAAAAGAGAAACTAATTTAAATGAAAATTTGAACATTTTGCTTTTTCTTTTTGTCTGAGTCACTTTAAATCATATAAAAACATTTATTATTATTAACTTTACCGGTAAACCTGTAAGTCTAAAGCATAAAAAGGCCATCACTATATAAAAAAAAAAAGAAAAGTAAGGGGGGGGGGGGGGGAGAGGAGTGAGGAATGAAAGGGTGAGTTTGACAAAAAAAAAAAAAAAAAGCGTAGAAAATGCAATTTTAACAATAAAAAAAGAAAAAAAAAAAAAATTTTTTTTATGGATTACACTTTGTACGCATTAATTGTTTTATAAAATAATTATCCCTACAAATTGCAATCCAAATAATAAATTATTTTTATGCGCTAAGTGAATATATGAACTATTAATTTGAAAAAACAGAGGGTTGGATTGAAAATATACATTATAAATCCAATAACGTGCAATTTTACAGTACTTGGAAGAGAGAACTTGACATAATGATTATTTGTCCTAGGGTAATCATTCAGCGTTAATGTACCATTGTGTGCAGTTTAAAAAAAAATTCCATCTAAAAAGAAAAAAAATCTAAAAGAAAGCAGATACCGCATCTTTAATATGTCTAGTTTTGAGTATTTTGAACTAAAACCATCAGTCCAACTTAAAGCATAATAAAAGTTGTTGGTATACCGTTTCAGAAACTAATTCTAAGCTCATCATGACATTTGTACTCATTTAGCAAATGAATTGGAGACTTTAGGCACTAAAAGTTGGAAAAAATGAAAAATGTCTTGAAATATAGATACGATCAGGCTGAAATTCTAACCAAATACAGAGACAAAATTTGATATGTCCTGATAATAAAGTTTTTTACGATATCCAATTAATTTTATTGGTTTTCGAATCCTCAATGTTTTTATGTTTAGTATATATATTGTGAGGGCGGTGGATTTTATTAATATTTATGTTATATGTTATTGGTGTGATTATTAAATGTGACTGTGGTGGTTGGTTCTATGTAAGTGTAATGGTAGCGCAAATATAGAGAGTGATAGAATGTGAGGTAGGACTGTCAGTGTGTAACGCAGATGTGGTAAAAGCGCGATAAGAGCATCAGACTTTTTTAATAACAATTGTTAACTCGAATAAAGCAATAATAAAAATATTAATAATGATAATAATATTGCCTTACTTAAAATGAAAACAAAAGTAAAAATACTTACGACTGATTTTTCTTCTCTTACTTATTTTTCTTAATAATTATTCTCAATTATTTCTCATCAATATATATATTCTCTTAATGTTAACTCATACAAATAACAATAGATTAATACTTATAATAACACAAATTAAAAGTTACTCAAATACGTTTCCTTACCAAATCCTTCTCATAAGTTCCTCTTTAAATTGTTCATAAATTCTTTTCATTAAATTCTCTTTAAATCTTCAAAAATCCTTCTCTCATAAAATCCTCTTTTAAAACCTCTTACTATTCTTTTCTCATAAAATCCTCTTTCAAAATCTCTTAAAATTCTTTTAAATTCTTTTCTAATATAATCTCTTAAAATCTCTTAAAAATTTTTTTTTCTCTTAAAATTCTTTTTAAAATCTTTCATAACTCTTTCTTAATACATCTTCAAAAACTCTCTTTAAAACACTTCATCAAAATTTTCCCGAAAACTCTCTCCAAAGAGAGAGCCCAAGGAAATCTACAAAAAAATCTCCCAAAGAAAATCTCAAAAAAAATCTAAAAGATTTTCTCAACTGTTCCTTTTCTATCTGTCCTCAGGTGTTATTTTGAATTCTTGTCCAGACAATAGATTTCTTTTTCTTCAAGTTCGTTCAGTACTTTAGTTTTAACTGCTGAGTCATGGTATTCTTTAAAACAAGTCTTTCTAGTTTTCTTTTTATTAGTCTTTATATCAGAGTGGCTACAGAACTTTCTAGAACTTTACTAATTAAAATCACATCATTGTGTTTCAAGTCGTGTTTGAAAAACAGTTTTAATCATTTATGGTGTGACTTATTCATTTTTCATGTTATTAGACATGTGTGTCCACCTGGTGTTTTTTTTGATTGACTCACTCTTTTCCTTGTTCGAATGTAGAGTGTTTGAGTCGGGTAAAACTTAAAGATAATGTTTACAATTTTTTCCATCTTCCCTCCTCACAATATGTTCTTAGTTTGATATCTCTAAAATATATTATATTTTTAGAATGTAAAATAAACGTAGTGCAATTTTGGAGTTGTTTCGTAAAGGAATGCGTCAATGTGATATTGTTCGCTTGCTTAATGTGCCTGAGCAAACTGTGTCCAAGGCCGTCAATTGTTTCAATGAGCTCGGCCACGATGGTCGCTGTCCAGGAAGTGGTAGAAGACGCACCGTCATTACGTCCACCAACCGCCAGATCATCAGGAAGCGAGTTAAGCGAAATTCGAGGGTCTCCATGCAAAAAATCCCCCATGATACCGGAATGAAACGTGAATTGGTGCGACAAATGGCAAAAATGGAGCTTAACCTCATGCCTTACAAGCTCCAAAAAGTTCAATTGCTCACCGATAAAAACAAACGTGTGCGGCTCTAGAGATGTCGCCACTCAACTGTCGGGCCGCTGCTCAGCGATGGGAGCGCATCTTGTTCACGGACGAGAAGCTGTTCACCGTCGAGCAGGCGCACAACCACCAAAACGACAGGAGCTGGTCTGCTGAGGCTCCCGGCACGTCGGCCATTGTCAAATACCGCCAAAATCCGTCATGGTCTGGGGCGGAATCTGCGCTAGCGGTAAGACCTTCCTCGTTTTCGTGGAGCAAGGAGTCAAAATCAACCAAGAAGTCTACCGACGTGACATTCTCGAGACTGTGGTACTTCCGTGGGCCCAACAGCACTTCGGCGATGTCAATTGGACGTTCCAACAGGACTCTGCTCCTGCTCAGAAGGCGAAAACGACTCAATACTGGTGTTGGACCCATTTTCCGGACTTCATCGCGTCTTCGGAATGGCCGCCCTACTCGCCGGATCTCAACTCCATGAATTACAGCGTGTGATAAATTTTGGAGGCCAGGGCCTGTGCTACACGCCACATAAGTTTGGAGTCGCTGAAGCAATCGCTGCGCCGGGAATGTTATTGATTGTCGCCAGAAGACCTGCGGCCCATTGCTGAAAATTTCAAGACGTGTTTATGCTCATGTATCGCCGCAAGAGGAGGCCACTTCGAAACCGGCTGAGTATATTATTGCGGAAGGTCGATGTTGTTGTTATTTATCGTTGTTTTACTTAATTTTTATATTATATAATAGTTTATATTATTAATAGTTATCATAATTATTTTTTTTAAATATCTATTAAATTTATTTAAGTCTGAAGGATCAACGGAGCGAAGCTCTAGCTTTTCCAGAGCCAAGTTGCCAAGAAGCTAGAGCTTCACCGTGTTTTTTTTTTATTTTTCTAAAGATATATTATTAGGTCTCCGCCACTTAACATTCGCATTCCAAGCTTCATTATCTTTCTAATAATCTTTTCAACAATAGACTAGTCCAATTTTTCTCTAGATGAAGGATTATCAATACTATCCATTTCTTCAAAAAATTATTTATTACGTACGTTATATAGATGTGTCTTTATTCAGTAGATAGCACACATCATGATGGTATGCAGCATTATCAACTCTATTTATATGTTTACTCCATTCTTCAGGAGTAAAATCAACATTCAATCTTTTATCTAGTTTTGTACCAAATCCTTTAAAGTTATGACCGGGTAAACGCATTTCAAACGGTAGTTTGTTAATAATAGAATTTAATATTGATCTACTTTCAGCCTTTAAGTCATTTGTAGTGGTTTTAACTAAGGAAGAGTAATTGGGTGAAGTACTCACAAATCGAGTTTTTATACTACCACTTACTTTACATCTTTCTCTTTACATGTTACGACCTTTATTAGAAAGTTTAAACTCTTCACCATCAGATTGAGTAACTTTTTTACATTTCATGCAATACATATTTTTTATAATTTTTTTTTTATCTCTGAAAGAGTGTGTAGTGTTCATAAGATAGTGTATGTATACCATCTTGCAAAGTTACATTACAAGATTTAGTGCTAAAAAAAACTGAATAACCTATACCATGAAATTATATAAACATAATATGAGTTATGACAAATAAATCAATTTAAAGAGATTCATCAAAATTTATTGTTTTGTACCTAATATAATTTTTGACAATTAGGTAATAAAGTTGCTTTACTTGTACCTAGTATTGCCTGAAATTTTCTTTTATTGAATTAAATAAAAAGTAGTTTGTAAGCAGAACAACTCCGTCAAAAATAGTTGATATTTTATACCGAAAACATAATTAGTTATTAGCATTTTAATGATAATTTTTAAAAGAAAAACAAAATTTAGAGTTGAAAAAGATATATGTTCAATTACACAATAAAGAAATAATAAAAAACATTAATTGCCTAACTGTTTCAATCTTAATGTAGTGATTGTAAATATGGGCGTTTTTATGAGTGTAGAACGAAATAAATTAGGTATTATTACCTCAAAAAATCATTGCAGGTATTATATAAAGGAAATCCGAAAATGCTTCTGCACATAACACACCTTTCAAAGACATAGCAGATGTAATTTGTAACTTATAGCTATTTGTAATTAAAAACATGGCGCTCAAACCACTTCATAACTAACGCATAAGAAGATTTTGAAAAAGTATTTTTTGGGTAACAGTAACAATATATTTTTGGCAAATTAAAAATTTAGTAGACCAAATTTAGTTAAACTAAAAGGTATTCCAACTAAATTCAGTTAGACTACAAAGTTAATCGACTAATTTTAGTTAGACTAAAAAGTTAGTCGACTAAATTTATTTTGACTGAAATGTTAGTCGACTAAAATTAGTTAGACTAAAACGTTAGTCGACTAAATTTAGTTACGATTTTTTTAGTTAAGTTAGTTACAATTTTTAGTTTTGGTCACAACACTAGTGAGAATCAGTTGCAATCACTAAATTCTTTCTACTTGCTTGAAAACAATAAGAACAAAGATTAGGAATATAATTTTGAAAATAGATGGTTATATATTTGGATTTGATACAGGTTCATCCAAAATGTAAAGCTTTGATCTGAATGAAACAACATCTCCATATAAACGAATTATTCTTTGCTGGGTAAAGTAACTGTCATAGACAGTAGCAGGATATCTATTAGAATTTAATGTTACTTAAATGATGGTCAGATTCACATGATCAAATATGGCAGGATTCTACTGATAACCAATATCTTTGGCTGTCTGAAATCCAAACAAAACAAATCTAAGTATATATGGTGATGACTTTATAAATCTTTACAAATGAGTCTCCAAGTAAAGTTAATTGAAGTAGGTACATCCAACTGATCACACTGTCTCATTCTATAAGCAGTCGGTAATGTCACCTTGAACTCCATTAGGTTTAAGGAGCCTAACTCCTGGCATCAACCATTAAAATCTATTCAGTACTACTTTTTCAGCAGCAGCTAATTTTCAATTTGAACTTCACCATCATCAGACTTTCTTGTAAGTGTAAGAGTATGTTTAATGCCATACACAAAATCCGAAGATGTGATACAAAGGTACTTTAAAACTAAATATACATTTTGGAACAAGACCTTAAGTAAGATAGGCATGTCTTAAAGCAAAACCTGTATCAGCTACAATCGTTAGTGTTATTGATATCTATGCCAAAACTAATTTAACCCGTGAGACCTAGAAAAGTTATCTTTGTATTTTGGCAAACCGAGCATAATACACATACCAGGCTTCAATCTCTTGACCTTCTAGTTGGTATTTGATATTGCTAAAAATATACATTAAACAATTATTAGTTATAGTAGCATTAACTGTATTAGCATAATCAATGTCATCAGCTTTAGATAATCTATCTTCAATTATATGATAACGCTCACTTGTATTAGTAAAGATATCTTGTAACTCAATATTTATTCATATGTAACACCAGGGCTTTTCTAAATATTTGGAGAGATTATTTAGAACTAAATTTTTTAAAATTTGCAAAATCTGAGTAAATTGCTTTTCTTCATCAGAAATATATACGCTACGAAGTTTAATCGATGATTTCCTTGAGAATTATGCAAATAGATAATAAGAGATCATGAGATTTATGCAAAGCATATGATTTCGTCTTTGCATACAACGTAATAACCATAAAATATAGTTATTTCTCGTAAGCCTTGAGGTTTAAGTTATTTATCCATATATATTTCAACGTTTTTTATCTTTTCCTTTTTAAATATTAAAAAAATTTATTTAGAAATAATTTTTTTAAATCAGCTACATCTGAGTAAATAGTTTTTTTTTCGTCAGCCATATATAAGCTACAAATTTAATTGATAATTTTGTTATGATTTATGCAAATAAGAGATCTTAAGATTTATGCCAAAAAGAGATACTAAAAACGAAGTTTCATAACTTTACCAAACAATATAGCAACTTCTCCAAAACCTTGAGATTTAAGATTTTCCTTAACAGATACTTCAATTTCTTTCATCTTTTCTTTTTTCTTCTCTAACATCTTCACAACCGAAACTTCTAATAACTTGCCTCCTTTAATGCCAATTTCAGCATTCTGAACTACTATTGAAGATTTATTAAATTTTTTTAAAACTTCTCGACCTACGCCATATTTTTATAAATGCAAAAGAAATTTTTTTTTAAAGAATTTGCAATTTTAAAAAATTTTACATCCTAACTTTCATTCTAGATTCGTTTTAGTCCTTTGGATCTAGTGCTTCTCACCATGGCTGTTTTAGAAATATTCAGCTTGCGAATTAACTTATCAAATCAATAGCTTTCTTCATACGACTTCGGTTCATCAATTCATATATTAGTTCAGTCATTAGACCTTTATTTCTTTTTATCACTTTGTCCAGTATTTTTTTCTAACAAAGAATTATATTTTAGCATCAACTAGTTTTGTATTTATCAACTAGTTTTGTATCTAAAGCCAATTACCAATCTGTTTTCACCAACTGTACCAACATCCAAAGCTGTGGATGCAATTTGTTATGCTTCCCTGGTTGTATAAAATCCTATGAGCATCCTTGAACGCTATAAAAGTATTCAGAACCTCCAATTTCATTCTTTGTCCTCTGTTACCAGCTGTTTTACTAGCTAATAATAAGTCAGGTCATTCTAGTAATACATTTGGACTTCTAGGTTAGAATATAACTAGGTAATCTCTAGGTAAGAATATAAGTAAACTTTTGCGGATGTCTCAGAACATTTGCCAGAAAATCACTTTAAATATTCAGCAAATCTGGCCACTAATTAATGCAAGTGCACCGAAACTTCTTGCAGCTTATTATATGATGGTTTCCAACTTTATTTATGTACTTCAATTTAACGCAAGCATCCACCTATGCGCTTGGTGCAAAATTGACTAAAATAACCTTTCTTCTTTAGAAAATCTACGAATCCTTAGTTCAATTAAGCCTTATTTTGTTTGAGTAGTTGGGTAGTTTTTGGCAAAGGCTAAAACAATTGGGAATATTATTTACCTGCCCCTTACCACTGGTCCATAAAACACCCTCATCTTGGATATCATTCCATTGATGGATTGGTACCTTTTACTGGGTAACTTTTTCTGCCGATACAATATTTTCTTAATCATCACTGGTCCAGAAGACAAAATGATCTTAGATATTATTCCACTGATGGAGCTATATCTTCTACGGGGTAAGTTAACTAGCTGTGCAAGGTCTTCTAAGCCACTTAAACAGGTGCAAGTGGCAAGATGCACTTTATATTCAACTAAGTGCCATTCATGGAGGGCAGTTCGAAGGACACCAATGCCAAAAACCGTTCAACTATGTGGACACTCAGCAGTAACTTCTTAAAGAAGCTTTTGTTTTGAATGTCTTGAGCATAACTAACACTTTCAAATAGTTCTATTAAGTTGTAAAATTATGGTTTGGATTTGTTTGGGAGCAGACGACGACAATAAAATTGATTAGTACAAGGTATCATTTCTGGCAGTTCAAAATAGTACCATTACTCCTAAAGAGCATTCTGTGATGTATCATGTTGAGGGCTTCATCAATCACTAATGATCTCGACTTGCACTCTTCAATGATTAGGCGTTTGAAACTGCTTTTCTGAGGATTTTAAGATAAAATTTTTCCCAAGTGGAAATTTGCTAAAAGCAAAAACGTACACAAAATTTTATTTTATTAATCTAATCACTGATTGCAGAGCCTACCATTAATTAAAAGGCTTTAAGATTAATTAGCTATAAGAGAAGTTGGAGAAAGGCGTATTATTCAATTATGAATTTAAAATATTTAAAAAACGTAGTAAAAAAAAATTTTTCTCGGCGATTAACAAACCAACGAACCAGATTGATTTGAAAACTGGACAGAATAAAATAAAAAACATACATGAAACCCTAAAACGGCTGAATTAGTGTTGAGAGTTCTATTTTAAGCTGGTAAAAATTATTTTAAATGAAGCCATTCAATCAAATATATATTTAGTTTAAAGATTTTCAATCTTTAGCTTAAACATATAAAATTGATCAATTAAATGCCTAAATATAATTTCTTAATTACTCTTAAACTAAAAGTAATACTAAACAAGAATTTTGCCAAACAGTTATAAAAGCAAAATAAAAAAAAAAAACGTTAAATATTCTCAAGAATCATTGAAGACCTTTGCGTGGTTTTAAGAATTGGTATAATCAAGTCAAAACTTGGAGTAGTAAAGATGGAATTTACTAGGAAAATGTTTAAACAAAATAAAAATTCTATATTGTACGAGTTGCCTAAATAGTTGAATTTCTTTTGATATTGGATTTATTTTTAAGCTACTTTTTCCTACTCCGAATAGAAAGTTCAACTTCTGTTGCTTTTGATGTACAATTGAAGTAAGAGCAACTCAAATCTTAAACTGACTGTTATGTAACAAAATTGCGTGATATTTCGCAGTACTAACAATCTAAATATGCATAAATCCATTTAACCCAATTAGCTCCTAATTCGGGACAAAAACACAGACCCAATAAACGTATTGCCATAAAGTAAGAATGAGTTATCCATTAACTTTAAATTGCAACTAACACTAGATTTTCGAGAATTTAAATTTATAACGCTTATGCAATTTTTATTTGCAAATTTTTTAAGAACAAAAGAATTTTTTAAGTCTGCGTTTTAATGAAAACTGATAGTAAAGACCGCGCGGATTAAAGAGGTAGCTATAAATTGCAAAGTAGCAACTGAAGTGATATAAGTTCAAGAAGAAGACTCAAGATGAAGGTTTTACTGATTGTGTGTGCTGTCGTTGCTTTTGTGAGCGCAAATAGTAAGTCAGAACAACTTTTTACGTACCGTGTTTGGTTATAAGTACCGATTGTTTGAGCGGAAGTGTTTGAAATACAAAAACGTCTTCTTTATAACCGTTACACTTTTCACATTGTCATAAGACTTGATCTCCCAAACACGCGTGCTTGTTCGCTAGCTTTTCATTTTTTATTTTCATGCACATGTAATTCGTTTGCAAAGGTTGATGCAATTTGTTCATTTAGACATTTTGAATAAGCAGCGACTAAAGGATGAAATTGTGAAAGAGATTGAAGTTGAAATTTAAAACGAAATTCTTGCAGACCATGATGACGAGGCAGAGCAAGATTTAGATTTCGGAGAACGTTAAAGACCTAGGTGATATTCCCTTTAGAGATGATTAAGAAAAAAATGAGGAGAAATTGTATAACTTAGAAGCGATATTTTTCTTATAATAAATACATTTTTAAAAAAATTGCGTGGTATGTTCCCAAATCCCAAAATCCAAAGGCCAAAAGTTAAACCATCTTCTAGAAGATAACTTAAAATAAAATAAGTGGGAAAAGTTTGATGATCCAACGATTTTTGATCAATAGTTCAAGAAGATAACTTGTTAAATAAGTAGGAAAGGTTCGATGATCCGATGATTTTTGGTTACTTATTCTATTTGTCTTTGCAAATAATACTCCTCCAACAAGGTGAAAGATCAAGGAAATATTCTTAATTGTAACGGGGAAGTGTTTACAAACTATTTCGTCTTCTTTATAATATTTAGTTTCTACTTTCCTTCATCAACATTTTTGTCATGACAAAGTTGTAGCTAAAGGTTGATTTTTAATGAAGTTAACAAAGCATAACATAAATCATATAAAAGTTAATATAAATTAATATCCAACTTTGTACCATAATCAATAAAATGCATTACTTTCGCGTGTTAACTTATGACTGATTTAAAGTTTTGACTGATTTGAAGTTTTGTTTTTGCATGAATACCTTTTTTTGTTTCCTACAATCTGCGCTAGACCTCAAACAGAATATTTCTGTAAACTTATTATATTTGAAACATGTTTGCTTTACTTTGTCACTTGGACTGAGCAGTAAATGCCTTAAAGAAGAATTATCAGCCTAACATTTAGGAATAGCAAAAATAATTATGGGCTGATGTCCAGAGAAAACTGAAAATTTGCGGAGATGATAAAGTTTCGCTTTAAGCACATAACGAGACAGTTATGAATTTGTTTAAAGTAATCAATATATAATTAGTTATTTCAATTGTCTTTGTTATGTTTTACGAAGTAGAAAAGTTTAATCTATTCTTAAATCAAAATTTTGAATAAGAAACCGATAAGCTTTTTTTTTTCTGATTGTAATAAATATTTGTTTGGTAAGTTTTTCCTAGTAAGTGTTGCAAACCAAATTAGTAAAAAACAGTCCATACAGAACAATAAAATTCAATCCGAGTATAATGCCCTCGATTAAGTATCATTACCGTGGATACCATGATTGTTCCCAAACTTAAGGAAAATGTTTAGAAAAGTTGGATATTGAGTAGTTTTTAAATCAAATCCTAATTTAAGATCACTGTTAGCCTGTAAAAATAAATTTAAATTACCACGTAATTGCCAACCAGCAACTTATTTAATTGAATGTAACTACTTAAAAGAATATTAGTTATATATTGATTACTTTAAACACATTCATCCCTGTCCCGTTTATGTACTAATGTATATATATATATATATATATATATATATATATATATATATATATATATATATATATATATATATATACACACACCTTGTACAGAAAGTTTAAAGGTACTTTTTTTTTAACGTGTAATATTCTTTTAAGAAATGATAACCCGATAAATTGATGAGATGTGGTCCGCATTTTTTATGTTTATTTATACTAATGGTTTAATTTATCTATTTAGAGAAAAAAAGTATATAAGGATACCATAAAGAGGGTGATGAGAAAGTTAACGGAGCAATTAAGTCCTTTCAATTCTTTGAAATAAAGTTTAAACGCACTTTGATTGGAAAACTCGTAACTTGTTAATTATTTGATTTTTTCTAGCAGTCTTTCGCATTTTCATCACTCAAAAGCCTGCTTTCGTTAGCATACTGTTTTTTCATCTTTATTCTTATTTTATTTTGCAAAAAAACTGCGTCTACGATTTGATTCAACCTTCAGCCATTTTCAACTGATGAAACTTTGTCAAAAGATCATATTTTCATGGGTAAAAGAGCTGTCTCATCGAAAATTAAATGGCAAGTCATTGGCATGCATAAAATGAAAATGAGCAATCGACAAATCGGCAAACTCTTGAATATTTCTGAATTCAGCGTTCGTACAATAAAAAATTACTTATCAACTAGTAGTGTCAATGATAAACCTCGTATTGGGTGCCCAAAAAAACTCTCAGCTCGCGATGAAAACATGCCTTATACGTTTAGCAGACGCAACTCAAAAGCAGGAGTATCAGCTTTGAGTGCAGAAATCAATAGTTCGCTTGTAGACAAAACAGTTAGTCGTACGACGATAAGTAAGTTATTACGCAAAAAAGAATTAAATTCGTTTCATGCTGTAAGAAAGCCTATGTTGTCGTTAACCGATCGTCTAAAACGAAAAAAATGCTCGTTTAAATTATTCAGTGGAACAATCGAAAATAATTATCTTTAGCGATGAGTCGAATTTTGAAATTATTAACAGTAAAAACAAGAGATTTGTTCGTCGCAAAAATACGGAAAAATATTTGAAGCAACACATAAACAGCCGTATTCGAAAAAGTGGTGGCTCTGTCGGCATATGGGGATGCATACCAGGCTCAGGCGTTGGCTGTCATAAAATATACGAAGGAAGATTGAACCAGTATAGGTTTCGTAACATTTTGGAAAATTCGCTTATCCCTAGTTGCGATTTATTCCAGGTGGATTAAAACTGGTTATTTTAACAAGACAATGCTCCATGTCATACAGCACATTCAATTACCAATTATTTCGTTGAAAGTAATATTCGACTCATGACTTGGCCAGCACGATCACCTGACTTAAACCCGATCGAAAGTTTATGGAGTTGGATGGATTATCAACTAACAAAAAAGAAAATAACTTGTCACGAAATGCTTAAAAAAGAACTAACAAAATTATAGCTTGAAATACCAATCAAGATGATTGAAAATCTTATTGAATCAATGCCAAACCAATTACAAGCATGTATAAAAAACAACGGGGATCATATCCCATGTTAACATATTTCCATGACAAAAAATAAGTGCGTATAAACTTTATTGCACTTTCTTCTCATCAATTTTTTGATTTGTTGTGTTTGATATTACATTTCAGAAAAGATTTTGTGTTTTTTTCTTTCAAAGTTGTGTTTTTTTCTTTATTAATGATTGGCTAAAGAAAAAAAAACAACAAAAAACGAAGACCCTGCATCAGATTTTCTTTTTGCACCAGTCCGAACTTACTATAACTTACAAAAAAACAAGTGCGTTTAAGCTTTCTGTACAAGGTGTATATATACATATATATATATATTCTTTTGTTCTTGTCATTTTTAAGGAGATACGGTATGTGCCAAAATTGTCACCATGTTTGAACAAAGAAATATTTATATTTTTTTTAATAGAAAAGCTGTAAAGAAAAATGAAATTTTAGTTTTATTAATTAAATCTAAGACTTAGCTAACTGAAAATACTGCTTTTTATCAAATTTAGAGGATGTTGAATTTTTTTTTTAATCTTTATGTGAAGAGCTAATGGTGACAATTTTGTCACAAATGAAAGCAAATAACACATTGTTGTAAACTAATATCGAGTGTATCCTCCCTTAGATTTAAATACAGGTTGAATTCTTTCAGGAACACTAGCAACCAATTTACGGCATTTCTCGGGTATAATTGAGTACCAAACTTCTTGTACACGAGCCAAAAATTCATCCCTATTTTTAGGTGGAGTAGGAAAGTTGCACACCCGTTGTTTAACTATTACTCATAAATTTTCCAGTTGGTTAAGATCAGGGCTTTGTGCTGGCCAGTCAACGAATTTCAATTTCTTCTCGTGAAGGAATTTAATGGTCTTATCAGCCTTATGCTTTGGGTCGTTGTCTTGCATGAACATCCAGTTTCGTACAGTTCTGCCCCATTTTCGAAGGGACTTGAAATATCTGACCTTAAGAATGTTGATATAGTCATCAGCGTTCATTATTCCATTAACTTTCACTAATTCACCGACTCCACGAGCACAGAAACATGCACAGCACAAGAGTTTTCCTCCGCCATATTTAACGGTTGGTGTAAAATCTCGAGCACTTAATAGTGAATTAGAGTGGAATGCAAGAACCGAACTTCAAATTTGAAGTCAAACTTCAAACCTCAAGTGCGACTTGAGCGAATGCACAAAGCGAACTTCAACTCAAGTCAGACTTGAAAACCGCTAAAAATAGACCGTTTTCAAGTCTGACTTCAAACCAGATTTGAGAGAGCAAAAATTCCTTCCGAATGCAAGAACCCGACTTGAACTTTCAAGTCAGACTTCAAATCTCAAGTCTGACTTGAACAGAATGCAAGAAGCGAACTTGATTTGAAGTCAGACTTGAAAAACGAGAATTTTTGAACTTTCAAGTCATTTTTTCAAGTCTGCTCCAGACCAATCTTGAAACCAAACTTGAAAAAATAAACAGACCGCCATTATCATTTTGCTGATGCGTAACAAAACTTTACTATTACAATACAACTTATTACAACCTATGCAAATGTAAAAATGAGTTTTTACCAAGCAAAAGTAGTTACTTGGATATATTGATGTAATTAATTTAGAAGGTTACATTGTGAAAGTATATTTGTCAATGAATTCATTACAGAAAACTGAATACCAACATAGTGAAAACGTGTGTCTTTTAGAACATCCTGTTAGTCGTAGGTAATGATCCAACGTCATATTTTGATGCCATTAGAAATGCTTATTAGAATTTTGAAATGTCGAACGTCCTAGCATTATAAAATCCTAACAACTAATGAAGACCTTACACTTTTAAGATAATAAACGGCCTTGTTGTCTAATTGTATTCTAACATGCTGATTCCACAAGACTGTTGATTAAGGCACGTTTATGTGATACAGTATAAAAGTAAATTCCATTTAGTAATAAACAGTTCCAGTTATACAAAGAAGTGATACGTTTAAAAGGAGTAAAAGAGAGTTAATGAGAAGTAGTTACAATAATGTGAAGTATTTAAAAAAAACTTGTTTTAAAACGTTCAAAGATGATTCGGTATGAGCTGAATTTTAGAAGAAGAAGAAGAAGAAGAAGAAGAAAAAGAAGAAGAAGAATGAACTTCGCAACCAATAGGGGCAATGGATTTTTTTTACGGGAAAAACCTTTTACTGAAACAAATTCTTGTAATGATATTTGTATAATACACGATAAAATAAAAAGTTAATAACAGTAAAAAAAAAAACGGTCTTGCTATGTATTTTTCATTACAAAAATAAATTCATCTTGGCACTTTCAGTTCCAAATCCTAAGTTATAGGTAAACAACGGTTGGTCATATGTACCAATTAAGTGATCAAGACAATATCTCTTGATTTCTCTATTTTAACAGATTCCATTTGAATTAAAATACATGGATATGTTCTAGAAAATACAAAATCTTATTTTGACGCCTTTTGGGGATGATGTTTATCTTTTTTACTTTAATGAAAATGTTTTTTTTTACAAATAGTGATAATGATGTTGAATTTTGTGATAGTGATAACGAATTTTGCTAACTCAGCTATTAAATAAGTTTTAGAAGCTCGCTATATAAATGGTATATGTGTATATATATATATATATATATATATATATATATATATATATATATATATATATATATATATATATACACTGTGTGACAAACGTTATCGTACACTTTAAAAAAATTACTAACTCTTAATTTAGAATTAAAGAAATGCAAGGAATAAGTTAAAAACTGAATAAAAACTATTTGATTTATAATTATTTAAAAAAAATTGAAAAAACAGAACAAGAAAAAAATTTTATTTTAATATCTTGATGAAAAAGCAAGAAAAGTAACAAAAAGAAGGTGACAAAAGTTATCGTACGCTTTCAAAATAGTACACTTTGATAAATATTATGGGAACTAAACTTATATTTTAGTATCGTGTATTTTATCCTTTAGCTTTTACAACAGCAGCAAGACGTCTTGGCATTGATTCAACGAGTTTTTTTGTAATAGACGGATCGATTGATTCCCACGTCTTTACAATTCGGACTTTTAATTGTTCAATGGTGTTTACACCTGTTCTATCTATTCGTCTATCGATTTCATCCCATAAATGTTCTATTACATTCAAATCAGGGCTTTGAGGTGGATGATTTTGTATGTCCCAACCTTTTTTTTCCATAAATTCCATCACATCTTTGGCCTTATGTTTGGGATCGTTATCTTGAAGAAAGACGAAGTCATCACCAACACCAAGATTACGTGCTGATTGTTCAACATTTTCTTTAATAATACGTTTATAGTAATGTTTATCCATATTTCCTTCAATAAATACTAACTTTCCAACACCTGCTGCCGACATACATCCGCAAACCATTACTGATCCATTTCCGTGTTTAAATGTTCGGACTGTAGTTCCATTTTCTAAGCAATTTTTTGATGAACGCCATACACGAATTCTACCATCAGATCTTTTTACATTAAATTTAGACTCATCTGTCCATAAGACTTTATTCCAGAATGAGTCTGGCATATCAATGTACGTTTTAGCATAGCTTAATCGAAGCTTTCAATTTTTATCACTAATACAAGGAACCTCTCTTGGAACGCGACTCACTATTCCTTGTCTTTTAAGACTTTGAATGACTGTTTTTGGACTAATTTTAACCCCCAAATCGTTTTCTATTTTGCAAGCTAAAGTTTTGGCACTTACAAAACGATTTTTCTTGATTGTGGAAGCTAAGCTTCGTTCAGCACGCTTATTCAGTTTTTTTGGACGACCACTTCGGGGCAAATCAGCTAATTTTCCTGTTTTTTTGAACTTGTTAATAATTGAAGAAACGGTGTATTTTTTAGAATCAACAATTTTTGCAATACAATTTGACGATTTTCCTTCATTCCAATGCTTAATTATTAGCTTACGAATTTCTACAGTGGTCTTAACACGTTTCGAGCTCATTTTACTTTTTTTTAACCAAAAAATTCATTTAAAACAATTGAAAATAATCTTAAAGTGTTTATAGTTTACTTTATTTTCAAAAATGTATAAAAAATGGTGGACATAACGGTTTGGAGTTAAATAAATACTAGTGTACGCCAAGTGTACGATAACTTTTGTCATCATCTTTAATGTACTTTTTTCAAATTTTGAGCCTAATTTTAATGTTATTTCAATATAAATTCCAAAAAATTCATATAATAACAAAATAAATACTATTAAAAAAAAAATTATAAATAATTTTCATTAAATATAGCAGAAAAATTGTGTCTATATTGAATATTATCATTTTTTCTTAGCGCACGATAACTTTTGTCTTACAGTGTATATATATATATTAGTTCTTTATCAAGTCATGAATTTCATTATATTGCTTTTTTGTATTTTTTTTAATAAGAGATTTTTGTTTAACCTTAAATTTTGTCCATTTTCATGTGTTAATGAGCAAGATGCTATGAATGGTTTCTTAAAAGTTTCCTTTTCTGTTTCTATATGTGGCCCAATAACTTCAGAAGACCTGTCTCCAAAAGTGATCTCTTTTGACTTACATATGCAAATGGTATATTTACATATGTAAATGGTATATATATATATATATATATATATATATATATATATATATATATATATATATATATATATATATATATATATATATATATATATATATATATATATATATAAAAATACACACACACATATATATATCTATACACACCCAGTATTATTTGGTATTAGCATTGAGAAAAGTAATTTTAAAATAGTTTTATCACTATTTGTAAAAAAAAACATTTTCATTAAAGTAAAAAAGATAAACATCATCCCCAAAAGGCGTCAAAATAAGATTTTGTATTTTCTAGAACATATCCATGTATTTTAATTCAAATGGAATCTGTTAAAATAGAGAAATCAAGAGATATTGTCTTGATCACTTAATTGGTACATATGACCAACCGTTGTTTACCTATAACTTAGGATTTGGAACTGAAAGTGCCAAGATGAATTTATTTTTGTAATGAAAAATACATAGCAAGACCGTTTTTTTTTTTACTGTTATTAACTTTTTATTTTATCGTGTATTATACAAATATCATTACAAGAATTTGTTTCAGTAAAAGGTTTTTCCCGTAAAAAAAATCCATTGCCCCTATTGGTTGCGAAGTTCATTCTTCTTCTTCTTTTTCTTCTTCTTCTTCTTCTTCTTCTTCTAAAATTCAGCTCATACCGAATCATCTTTGAACGTTTTAAAACAAGTTTTTTTTAAATACTTCACATTATTGTAACTACTTCTCATTAACTCTCTTTTACTCCTTTTAAACGTATCACTTCTTTGTATAACTGGAACTGTTTATTACTAAATGGAATTTACTTTTATACTGTATCACATAAACGTGCCTTAATCAACAGTCTTGTGGAATCAGCATGTTAGAATACAATTAGACAACAAGGCCGTTTATTATCTTAAAAGTGTAAGGTCTTCATTAGTTGTTAGGATTTTATAATGCTAGGACGTTCGACATTTCAAAATTCTAATAAGCATTTCTAATGGCATCAAAATATGACGTTGGATCATTACCTACGACTAACAGGATGTTCTAAAAGACACACGTTTTCACTATGTTGGTATTCAGTTTTCTGTAATGAATTCATTGACAAATATACTTTCACAATGTAACCTTCTAAATTAATTACATCAATATATCCAAGTAACTACTTTTGCTTGGTAAAAACTCATTTTTACATTTGCATAGGTTGTAATAAGTTGTATTGTAATAGTAAAGTTTTGTTACGCATCAGCAAAATGATAATGGCGGTCTGTTTATTTTTTCAAGTTTGGTTTCAAGATTGGTCTGGAGCAGACTTGAAAAAATGACTTGAAAGTTCAAAAATTCTCGTTTTTTAAGTCTGACTTCAGTTCAAGTTCGCTTCTTGCATTCCGTTCAGAAGATCCAAAATCGAGAAAAAACTCCGTCGGAGTCGAGAAAAAATCGGAGCTTCGATAAAATTTTGTTATAAATTAAAAAATTAAACTATCTAGTTGATAATTAAACATTGCTCTTATATTTAATTTTTTTATTTTTATATATTTCGATTTATAACTTATAGTAAATTTTAAAAAAATTATATTTTTATATTCTTTAGTACTTAACTATCTTTCTTATCGCAATCTTTTAACAAACAAGTTTTATCTAATAAATGGCTTTCTAACCGGCATCGGTTAGGAAGAAGGCGTGAACTTTCAGTTAAATGCCCTTCCGCGGTGCTCTGTATTTAACACTTCTTGGGGTACCTATAGTAAAAACTAAAAAAGGAATATTAAAAAAGTATTTATTCTGAAGATCTTTTAAAATAATATTTTAAAAAGATGAAAACATTTATCATTTCATCAGAAAGTGAACTACGAAAATTTGTGACAAATCTGGAAGACGAGGAGAAAACTCTTTCTGCTTCCGAGGAAGTTACTTGAATTCTGTGGATGGCTAGTTCAAATTTCAAAACTGCTTCTGATTTCACACCAGTTACTTCGTATTCTTTTAACTGATCGGTGAAGCTCTTGACTTTTTTTGGCTTTTTAGCTGTTGATTGATTTTGATATAAAACTTCTTGAATTTCGACAAAAAAAGATGTCGATTGTATGGTTCTTCTTGTTTTCTTTTTAGCGCGATCATCTGATTTTGTTTGGAGACTATTTTCTTTTGTTGCAAATAGTTGATCAAATAATTTTGCAGCATAAACTTGAATATCTTTTTTTGTAAGCGTAAAAAAATGTGTGGTTTTTATTTTTAAAAAAATCGGGATTGTGCAAATAACGACTTAATGATACCAACATAATGTTATTACGATTTTCGTATCTGGAGATTAACGCCTCTGCAAAATTAGAATTGATGTCAGTTTCTACAACCTTCAATTTCCTTACTTACGTTTCCATAATAATGTCACACTCCAAAATTGTTGTATTTGGTTTTTCCAATCGAATTGCAGCGTCAGAAATGACTTCTAAAAAGTCAGACAGCGATTTTAAGAATTCCAAGTCAATATCATCTAACATGTTTAAGCAGTTTAGTTCTTTGAGTGTTTGTTTTACAGCTTCTGAGCAGTCCAAAAATCTTTTGATCATCTGAAAAACACTGTTCCATCTAGTGCGGTTGTCGAGCAATAGTCCTTTGTCATGTGAAGATCCGTAAACTTTGTGTATTATTCTTTTAAGAACTTCATATCGAAACGATGAATATTTTAAAAACTTAATTAGTATTCGAAGTTTCTGTAGACTTTTTTCGATATTTTCTTCATATTCAATCTCATTCTCCGAATAGTCAATAAGAAACTCTCCTTCAGTCTCTGCTTCAGTCTCCTTCAGTCTCCATCAGTTTCTGTTTCTGTTTCAATATCCGATTCAGTTTCTTTGTTCACAATTTTGCGACAACCTTTTTTAGCGTATAGCAAATCACAAACACTCAAATGAATTGAATGATTCTGGCAGATTTGATGTGGAAACTTAAACATGGTGCCCAATTTCACCATCCAGCTACAGCCATCCGTAGTTTTACCTGCAACATCTTCATCATCTATACCGAATTCTTTTAATTTTTGCATTATTAAAATGTTTAATGTTTCGGCAGAACTAGGAGACGGCAATTTCACCATTCCTAAACAATATGTTCGGTCGTGATGAACATTTAAATTGTAGTATCTTCTACCTCTATTGCTACACCATTCGTCACTTGTTAGTCCAAATTTTTCTACTTTTGCTTTCAATGCAGCCAATTCAGCAATCATTAAACATTTGGCTTCAGCATGAAATATCTTAATTTTTTCTGAAACTGTGGACGCTGACTTGGGCAAACTATGCCCATAATTTTCAAAAAGCATTCTTAGTGTTTCAGATTGATTTATGGACCTAATCGAGTATCCATCAAGAGCTGTCAACTTGGCAAGAAGATAGTTTAACGATATCTTAGTCAAAACTGGTCTGGAACTTTTCAGTTTTAAATCTATTTTCTTGCAACTTTTGATGTGACCAATTGGGCCGTTTGTGCTGCTTCCTGGACAAGCGATTCTTCTATGGCATTTTTTGCAACCTCCGTATTTCTTATCATTTACTACAACTTTATCAAAGTATTTCCACGCTTCCGAAACCATTTTTCTCTATAAAAGAATATTAGACTTAAGGTGGAAAAAATTATTTTGATCATACGATATACGACATTATTGTAAAAAAAAAGTATTATATGTTTAAAACTTACCTCGTTATTTTAAGACCAGTTTTTGTATATTTTGTAAATAATGATCTTGACTTTTTTTGTAAAGGTAAACTACTAAATAGTTAAAATACACTAACTAATATCACACACGCATAATATTTTAAAAGTTACTGTTTACAATATCTTTGCTTAAAAATTAAAAAATTCTTGCTTTTTGACAAAAAAAGATTACTTTATTATGCATTACATTTTATTATACCGCAACTGATTTTTGTGGATTTAAAAACTTCTATTATTAAAAAGATACTATTATAATCAAAAGAGTTTCTGAAATAGTGCAATGGAAAAGTACGAGTATGTTCTATTATATGGTTTGGAATAGAATAAGCTTTTTTCTTGAGGTTTTTTCCACCACCACCACCTGTCCCACTGTGCATTACTAATTGCTTTGCGATGTAAATTTGTGTTGATATTAAACAAAGAGAACACTTATATTTGGAAACAACATGAACTATTGTAACAGCAGCGTAGAAATAAAATAAGAATTTAATTATTTTACGAGTAAAAATTGATATTTTCTAAAAACCTCGTCGAAATTCCGTCGAGGTTTCTCGATTTCTCTCGAACTCCGAAACTCCGAAAAACCGAGAAAAATCCGACGAGACGGAGTTCCGAATGGATCTATTGATTATAGCTATAAAAATTGATATGATATTAAATGATCTATCAAGTGATTGCTTTTCAGATTGAAGACATGGCTGCAGAAAATAAGAGCACAGAGTGGGTTGCAATACAATTCTCGAACGAAACAACAACAATTGTAACATTACTTCCCGTCACAATAACGCGGTCATTGAAGTATTTCAACCTGAAAATTTTTTCATCAAGCAAATTAACAAAGTGATTTTTTTTTATACAATTTTTTTTTAATCTTTCTTCGTTAATTCTTTATTGGCAACAAGATTTATTTGTTTGGTTTGCAACTAAGTAATTTCGGTTTTTTAGTCATAAAAAGCTTTATTTTTTAAACGACTAGTTAATCTTAATATAGTTTGGTTTTCTACACTTGATACAAGACATATAGAGGTACTTTAGAAGCAAGTGCTGCATGAGTATTTGTGTACATATCAGCTGTGCATCAATTTTAAAATGGAGTGCGAAAATGAACAGCTTCGGCACATTTTGCTTCTTTTTTTTTTTCGCAAAGAAAAGAAAGCGACTGAAGCTCACTATGAAATATGAGATATGTATGGTGTTAATTGTCTAACAGAGTGAACATGTCAGAATTGGTTTCAAAAATTTAGTTCTGGAGATTTTTCTCACAAAGATGAGAAGCGTACTGAATGGTGTTGCGTATTTTTAGTTGCCTCCAAGGTACCAAACAATCAATTATGAGGTTTGCTGTCAACAACTAATGAATCAATCAAGAAAAAACGGCTGGAATTGGCAAATCGTATAAGAATAGTGCTCCACTATGATAATGCAAGACCTCACACATCTTTAGCAACCCTTGGAAAGTTATTGGAGCGTTGTTGAGAAGTATGCCACATCCTCCATACAGCTGTGATCTGGCACCATCTGATTACCATTTATTTCGAAGTTTGCAGAATTTTTTGAATGGTAAATCGTTCATTGAATTTTTTCTTTGTACTCCTTCAATTTTATGCTTTTATTCAGAATTCATAGAAAACGTCGAAATTTTTTTTTACCTCGTTCAATAAATAAAAATTTATAATAGTCTGTCACGCTACCCAGGACAGCTCAGCTGCGCTCTCATACGATCAGTATGAGCTTGGCGTTCATGTAGCTCGCGTATTGTTTTCAAATAAAAAAATGGAAAATTAGATTTTAAGCGAAAAAGAAAATAGTGAATTAGCTGAGGTGGAGTATATTCAGATATATATGTCAACATGATATAGAATTTAATATTTTGATGGAGAAACCGATGTCGCATTCTTATCATAAATGTGATAACTCTTATCATAGCCTTATTATCTGAGAATCAACGAAGATCAACGATAAAAATTTTAATACTAATAATATAAGTGAAGCACATCTTGTAACAAAAGCCGGGCTTGTTATCATTCTCCTTAACTGTCTGGAAGGACAACGGCTCAGAACAAATTTAATTAGAGAGTCAGTAAATAAAGCATTATTACCTCCATGTTTGTCAGTTGAAATTCCAGTGCAATGATTTCAATTAATATTTTCAGAGGATGTCATTTCTGTTAGAAGTACCAATATGAAAGCTGAAAGAGCACATACCAAAAAGAGATTCAACCCATCTAGGAAGCCACTAGGTAATATTAAAACGAATGGTTTATTGCCTACTTTATTGGTTTACTGCTGGACTTTAATTGGTTACTGCTGGAAATTTGAAATCTCAAGACGTTAATGTTAATTGTCTGTAGAGTATGAAATACGGGCCCCGAATTGCAGATAATTATTTTGTTGATATCCACTATATGCATGTATATTTTATAAAGTAGTGATGTGTATGATATTAATAAATGAGCATGTGCCTACTGAATTTTTATTTTGTTGACCTCTTAAAATATGTTGTTCTGATATGATAAGTACCAATGAAATTCTCCAAGGGTTTTTGATCTTTTTCACAATATCATTAGAATCTAGAAGGTTCATGAGAATTTCTTAAGAAGTACTAATTATTTAAAACAAAAATACAAAGTTTAAAAAGATGCATGCAGGATCCGCCTACAATATTGAAGTTTAAATAACAGTCATTTGTTTTGTCAGTTTTACGACAAGTGCGTGAGAAGCTACAGGGATACGATGATACGACAAGTACGTGAGAGGCTACAAAGATGTCGATGACTGACAAAACTCGTAGGGTAACTGAAGGAATAAAGAGTTTAAAAATGGTTGACGATCAATTTATTATTTTCACTATTTTATTTTACCTTACAGTGCGAATATTTTTGTCGATGTCAACATAACCACGAATACCAATTGCACAGCTGATCTTGAAAATCTGACTACTTCTTTCAATCCTGACAGGGAACTAAGCTTTGAAAGCATTGTATAACAAGATCCCAGCATGAATTTTAGTCCAATTATCGAAGGAGGAAAATTAAAGCGAATATTTGTGAGTTTTAACTTGTCTTTTGTTACTTTAAAAAACATTTAGAACTTTCGTTAAAGAAACCGCCCCTCTGTATTGTTGTTTTGAAGTAAATTGCGTCACCTATATATCAAGATGAACTATCGTTAAATAAATACTTTAGGTTCGTAAACTATACATCGACTCGTTTCTAAAGTTTTCAATAAGCTATGTAACAAACGAAAACTTAATTTTCGAAGGAAAGAATGCTTTTATAATTGTAATGAAAATCTGGTGGATGGGAATAAATAACGACCGATTTACGCAATCCTTTCAGAAAATTATAATTCAAGAACGAACGAAAAAGTTAAACAAGAGAGGTATTTTTTTGAATTTACTTTACCACCTTAACATAATTCACCCTAACAATAAGAAGAGCTATTTTGTAATATTCAAATTACGCTGGATAAAAAAAAAAAAAGAATCGCTTCAAGAATTTTTCGTGATTTATCTTTTAAAAAAGTTTGAGCATCAAAAAAAAAAAAAAAAAAAGAATGAAAACTTCGATCAAACCAGAAGTTAAGCATAGTAGATGTAAAATGCGGGTTCTAGCTCATTGATACCCTTATATATTGGAGGGGTTCGATGTTTTTCCAAGATGGCGGCTGTATAATGAATTATCAAAATTAATCTTGTTAGGGTTTTATTAAAATCCAAGATGGCGTCGTTTGAAAATTCTTGTTAGGTCTTTTTATTCAAAAAAAAATTCTTACTGTAAAATATTTCTTATCGTCCATGCCGATTTAATCGGATTTAAAATTATTTTCTTGTTTTGTAGTGTCCAATGGCCAAGGTGTGAATCTTTTGTGAGATTATTTAGTTGATAAAATTGAATTTGAACTAAATAAATTTCTTATAGAATCAAAAAATGGATTATATAAATGAATTTAGCCTTATTGAGATTCTTAGCGGTGAAGAGGTTATTATTTTGAAAAATCAAGAAGTTTTCTTAAATTTGAAAAAAAGCGTTAGAAAAAAACGTTAGAAAAAAACGTTAGAAAAAAACGTTAGAAAAAAACGTTAGGAAAAAACGTTAGAAAAAAACGTTAGAAAGCTACCAGTCAGTCAAAATTGCCTTTATTGAAATGATTCAAATGCTACCATTCGAAGAAGTTTTAAATAAATTAAAATCTGTTATTGATTCGCATCATTCTATTGAAATTCAAAGATCTTGTAATAGTGGGATAATAAAACCTCGTTCAGTAAAAAAAATTCATCGTAATTATAATGAAGACATTGCTAAAATTACGAAGACGAATTTCAATATGAGTAAAATTAAACAATAAGGATATTTTTTAATTCTGAAATGATTTAAAAAAATTTCTTACCGTCCATGCCGATGTAATCGGATTTAAAAAATATTTTCTTATTTAAAAAATGTTTTTAGCGAGAACAAAGCATACAGGTGAAGTGAAAGCGTTTTTGATCTTTTGTTCAATAACATGAGTAGCCATTCCAGACGATTTTCTTATAATTCAAATAAACATACATAATTTATATCATTGTGTAGAGCTTGACTTGACTTAAAAAATGAGGGGTCATTCGGCCTGTAAAGTTAAGCGGATCTAAAGTTATTGAATTTTTTGTAGTGCAAAAATTGATGATTTTTTGACGAAAGGTATAGGGCTTAAGTATGGAAAATTTGCAATGTTATGGCACCGAAAAAGAGAGTATTTTTGGATCATATTGACTTTTGAATAACTTTTGAACCGTTATTACATTTGACTTGATATTTTCCATATTGATTCAACAACTATAAAACAACAAAATACCAACAAAAAAAATTTTTAATTCTGTTGGGATTGCCCAAGTTCATCTATTTTACGCAAAACGCGAGGTAAGAATTATTTTGTTCTATCTTCCATTTTAAAAGTTGGGAGAAAATGAGTTATTAATTTTAGTTAGTAGTAATAACTTTTAAAATACGCATTATTTTATAATTTTTTTTTCAAATAATTTGCTTAAACATAAATTATTTGAAGCAAAAGTTATTATTTCTTTAAAAATTAAAGCAAAAACTTGAAACAATTTTTACTTTTAGAAAAAATCAAAAACTTTCTCCCAACGTTAAAACTTGGAGCTAGAACATAATGATTCTTACGTCGCGAAAATCAAAACAAAAATATAATCATAAAATATGCGAAGGAATATAGATATATATATATATATATACCTAATTTCTATATACAAATCCTTAGAATATATTCTTCAAGAAAACATAAATAAATACTTGTTATAAAAAGAGGAGAGACTAAACTTGCAATTTCCACCTGGACACTTTTAAAAAAAACTTTTTTTTTTAAAAAAAATTAACCTTGAAGTTTTGAAACGCTAAGAGCTAAAAATTTATGTATAAAAGTTAAAAAGTATCCACATTCCATTAGATTCCTCATCCCTTTTTTAACATATATGGAAAGTTTTATAAAAGTTGGATGTGTTTTGGTACTAAGGAATCCTAACCTCCAAAAGCTTCGTTTTAAAAAAACGTTCCCGCTTCAAGCTTTTTTCTTAAAAGAGGTCTTAAGATATGGATAAAATTTAAATGAAGCCATATAATCCATAGTACCTTCTATATTTGGCTGGAAAGAGGTTGAGTAACACTAATTGATTCAAAAAACCTCAAGGTGTTTGCTTAAGCATACAAAAAGATATAAGAGAGTAAAGTTCATGAAAATTTCGTGTTTTTTGTCAAACGTCAAATGTTTTTCGTTGAGCCGTGGATTCGCTAACATGAGGATGGTGTGTTTGAGAATAAGTAAAGAAGGAATAAGTGTGAAAACAAAAACAACGATAAATTTAATGTTTGAAGTTGATCTTTTTGCAGATCGGTTTGACGAGTACGTGTTTGATTTTGAGGATCCGTTGCATGTGGGTGTTGAGAGTTATGTGAGTAAGGTGTTTAAAACGGTGAAAAGTGGTAGCGAGTTGACTTTGTCTATTTTGAATGCGGGAAGTTTGGAAATCGTCGTGAGATCTTTAGACCAATTTGGGCATGAGCAAGGTGTTTAAAACGGTGAAAAGTGGTAGCGAGTTGACTTTGTCGATTTTGAATGCGGGAAGTTTGGAAATCGCCGTGAGATCTTTAGACCAGTTTGCGTATAATATTAAGGTGGCGACGGAAAGCGTTCAAAACGTGAATTTCAGTGAGCGCTATTCTTTTAGTTCAAAGAGAAGAATTTTGGCTTCTAGGTTTAGCGATATGTGTAAGATGATAAAGCCGACCTCGGAATTTAGAGTGGCTTTAGAGAAAGGGGTGTTGGTATTTTCAATGGAGACAAGCGGTGTTTTTTCTGAGAGCTTTAAGTGTGGAGAAGAAACTGAGGATGAGAAGAAATTTGATTTGGTGCGTAAGCCTGATCAGCTGTATTGAGTTTCAAAAATAGTTTCTTTTTCGAGCGTGTTGGATGTGTTTGTGGGAGAGACGTTGATGATTTCGTCTATAGGAGAAATGGGTATGATAAAAGTGTATTTTCTCTGAATTTTTTATTCTTGCCAAATAAAAAATTTTGTTAGATCACAAGTGATTTTTATGGAATGGCTCCTAAGAAGGGAATGCTATTGAAGGGTGAATTGGTTCCGAGCAGTAAACCAGAATCGGAAAATTCGTCTTCACCAGAACCAACACACTCGCAGCCTTTTCCAGTTTTAATGAAGAGTCCATCGCCTTGAGTATTTTTATTCCAAGGACTTAGGTATAAGCCAGAGCCAGCTGCGGTGAGTTTCATTCCTTTTCCGTTTTTGCTCAAGTAAACTATTCCGCGTCCAGCGATTTTGTCAACCATGGCAGAGCCGGCAGAAGCTCCAACACCTGAAAGCAGACCAGTGGCAAGACGACTTTTGTGGCGATGGTACTTCCGATCATTCCTAATAAGGGGAGTAGAGCACCGATGAAACCTCCTTCCACTTTTGCGTTGTGCATGAGTTGTTTTTTGCTGAGTTTAAGAGTGACAGCGAGAATATGTTCACCGTTCAAGTCTTGATGAGTGAGTTTTATGCTGACTTCGGTTTCGTTTTGAATGGCTTTTTTAATTTTGTCAGCTTGTCCTTTCGAAATGTTTAGTCTGATCTTTTGATACATTTTTAATAGAAAAGGAAAAAAAATTACCGAATGAAAGCGCTTCCGGAGAAAAGATCGTGTAGAGTTGAGGAATTTTTTCTCTGATGTGGTATCTGACGATGATGTCTTCCCCTCTAAAATCGATCAAGTGTTCATTTTGGTCGATAATTTGCGTTTCCATTCTTGAAATTTTGCTGACAACGATGGGAAGGTAAATCAAATGAAAAGGTTTTTCAACAATTTTTTCTCCGGGTACAACTTGTGGGTAAAAGGAATAAATGTCGTTTGTCGTTTTACCGTCAAAATAAGACGAGCCGATAATGTCGTTAGTTACTTGGATCACTGCAGTTTCTTCAATTCTTACGATGTTTTCAGACTCGTAGGTATCGATGACGCTCGTGACTTTATTAGGGTCAACAGGGGCTTCTTTTTTCTCAACGTAGGTGTATTCGTTTTTGTCGAATCCGAGTAGCGATCCTATGCTGTTATTCACGTTAAAATCAACCCAGTATTTTGTTGTTGCTGTAGGCTTTCCAAAAGTCAATACGGCTTTTAACGAAGACTCGTTTGCTGTAATGGTGACTCCGTCTACTCTGTACAAGCTTCCTGTTTGTTTTTGCATTTCATTTTGAAGGTATTCGTTGAGCTGGTTAATTTCGTAGGATCCTTCTTGAATGTAGATGGTGTAGCTTTTTGAGCCAGCGTTTGGGCTGTATCTGAAAACGTTATTTTTAGAGGTGACGTTGGGGTGGCTTCGATAGGTTTCGAGCCCCACAAGTGCCATTTCGTACTGTTTGTTTAAATTCAGCTCGATGGGTCTTTCAAAGTATGTTTTGATGGAGCTGTTTGATACGATGGGTGTATCTTTTTTCGATTTTGCAAGCAAATAAAATCCAGACATTTTTTTTTATACGTTTGGAAAATAAAAATCGTCAAACCCGCTTCTGTATTTTCCATGGTCTTTTTTGGAGGAAAGATCAATGACGGCAAATCGGTGAGGTTGAGACCAGCAGTATTAGCAAAACTTTTTACATTCTTTTTTTATGACGCTGGAAACGTGATCTTAATAAATGTGGTTGATATTTTTATCGTCTTGAGGAAAGAGACAAATAAAGTTGGCATTTTCTCGGATGGTTTGTCTGGGGAGCAAGAAATAATTTTGAGCGTGGTAAAAGCAGTCGACGTTGGAGTGTCTTCCTCGAATGTAATATTTTTCGCACGTGTTTTGTCTAGTGAGTTGCAAGTCGTCAAAGATCATCAAATTGTTTTTGGTTGAGTCTAAGAAATTAGGTTCAGGCACGACTTCTTCATTTTCGAAAAATTGACACTCCATGTCTGTTTCTCCTTCCCAATTTTTAGAGGTTCCTTCAATGACGGCTTCAGGACTAGAGTTTAACTTTTCAATCTTGCTTTGAATAATTGGAGAATTAATTCTTTTGGTAGTTTCTTCTCAAAGGCTTTTTTGAGTATTTTGTATTCGGGTTGGAAAAGGAATTTGCCAAAGACTTGCAAGTGGCTATATTCCAGCCATCCAGGTCTAAACAGTAAATTGAGCAGCAAGGTTGTTTTTCCGCAACCGGACTTTCCGACGATGATTCCTCGAATGCGTCTTGGCAAAAGCTTGTTGTTGTATCTTTTGGTTTTTCCTATATTCCATGACAAATCAATGACTTCCATTTTGTACTGGGAAAAAAATATTTTTCTTTATTTTAAAATGTACTGCGTTAAATGCAAAAGAAAAACTGAAACCATTCACTTGAAAAATGAGATGACAAAAAATAATCGAAATATGCTCAAAGGCACTTGTGACTCTTGCGGAACGAACAAATGCAAGTTTGTTTCTTCGAATGCGCTCATAAAAGGAGGTGATTTGGTGGATTCGTTGAATAAATTAACGAGCAAAGTGAAACTTCCGTGGGCAAAATTTCCAGGAGAAATGCACATTCCTGGGATGAACTTTGCAGGACCTGGCACAAGAACGGACTTAAAGCTCACACCAACCGGCATGTATCAAGAATGGAGTAAGCCGGTAGACAGAATGGACAATTCAGCGTACCACCACGATTTAGCTTATATGCATTCCAAAGACACAGGCTTCAGGAAATTAGCAGTTCAAATGTTGCTTGAAGAATTAGACTCCATTCCAAACCCCACTCAAAAAGAAATAAACGAAAGAAATATCATCAAACCCATCATCAAAGCCAAAGCTAAATTTGGATTGGGAGTAAGCAATAAAAAAAAAAAATGCCTCTGAAATGGACGGATCAGCTTGCAGATGAGCTTCGTAAACCGGTCATTCGCCATTTTAAAAGAAGGAGGGTGATTGTGAACGACATTGATGAAATATGGGCTACAGATTTGGTCGACATGCAATCGTTTTCAAAATTGTTGTGTTGTTGAGCGAAGGAATAGAACAATGAAAGAGAGAAAGTTTAAATATTTTTCAGCCAACAACACCAATAAATACATTGACGTATTAGATAAGATGGTGAAAAATTACAACTGCACAACACACTCTTCCATAAAAACGACTCCAGTGGAAGCCAGCGATGAAAAGAATAAAAATAAGGTCTGGATGAACCTGAATGGCAAGCAGAGAGGAAGAAAAGATCCAAAATTCTTAATGGGTGACAATGTGCGAATTACAAAAAAGAAGTCTCATTTTGAAAAGGGGTATACGCCGAGATGGACTGAGGAGGTTTTTACCGTGTCAAAAGTTCAGTATACGGATCCGCCCACGTATAAAATTGGTGATGCTAACGGTGAAGAGATAAAAGGCACTTTTTACGAGCAGGAGATGCAAAAGACGCATCAGGACATATTCAGAATTGAAAAAATCGTTCGCAAAACCAAGAGCAAATCATTGGTCAAATGGTTGAGGTATCCAGACTCGTTTAATTCGTGGGTAGACAATAAAGAATTGATCAGTTTGCTTTCGAGCGACATTGGTCATTTCCTTTCCCAAAAAAATTTTCAGGTCCATTAAAAAATGAGCAAGATGTTGGTTTTGTTTGAGCCCTTTATAAATGAGTACCTTAAGACGGAAGATTACGAGGAGTCGTATTATTATTCGCCCTATGAAGAAAAGTACCATTACAAGATTTACAGCTTTGAAAATGATTTGGACTTCACCATTATTCGTAGACTGGATGAATTTGATTTGAAAATAAAGTGTGGTGGGATTCGTTTTGAAAAAAGCGGCATGGTCTTAAAGGAGATGTTCGAATATGCTCGAAGAAAAATAAATAAAGTCAAGGAGCAGAACAAAGTCAAGGAGCTGAATTTTGAAATGATCTAAAAAAATTTCTTTCCCATTAAAAAAGATGAATTTTGTGACGTTTGAGAATTTTGACACAAAGCCCATTCAGTACCAAAAGATTCCGCTGTATTACGAGTATGCAAATGGAAAAGGTCCTTTTATTTTAAGAACCCCCGTTTTGTTTTCTTTAAGTGTGTTTGAAAACCGCAGTGTGGAAACGAAAGCGCGGACGGGATATACCATGTCTTTTGTTGCTTTTGACGATAAAAAGGGCATGACAGCAGAAGAAGAAAAGTTTATTGAGGTGACTGAAAAAATATCAAAATTTCTTCGCGAGCAAGTCATCCATAAAACAGCCTTATTTAAAAACAGCCCAATTTAAAAACAGCCTTATTTAAAAACAAATCTGCGATGATATCGCCAAACGCGTCCCCCATTTTTTTCGGAAAGTTGTATACAAAAGAAAAGAGCATCACTTCCTTGTTTTGCAAAAAGGAGAACAAAAAGATGGTAAAAGCAGACCCATTGGGCAAAGAAAAATAAAAGAAATGATATAAAGAAATTCTTTTTTCATATAAAATGAATAGTATTCCCGAAGTGGTTATTGCAAGAAATGAAAAAAAATGGACGTCTTTGCACACGGCATCTCGAAACGGTGACATTGACGATGTTGAATTTTTGTTGCAAAACGGAGCCGAAGTTAACGCGCAAGAAAAAGACAATTGGACGCCGTTGCACTTGGCATCTCGAAACGGTAGCATTGGAGTTGTTCAATCGCTGTTGCAAAACGGAGCCGAGGTCAACGTACAAGATATTTGCAATGAGATGCCTCTTCACTGTGCATCAGAAAGGGTCACATTGGTGTTGTCAATTTTTTGTTACAAAATGGAGCTGCGGTCAATACGCAAAATAAATACAATTGGACACTGTTGCACATAACAACCATAAGAGGTTATCAAAAAGTTGTAAAATCTTCGGTGCAAAAAGGAGCCAAGGTTAATGCAAAAAATGAAGACAATCGGACACCATTGCACTATGCATCTCAAAGAGGTGATGTTTAAATGGCTGAATTTTTGTTGCAAAATGGTGCTGCGGTCAGCGCGTTAGGTAAATACGGTAACACGACGTTAAAGTTTGATAAACACGGTGATGTTAAAATGGTTGAATTTTTGGTGAAAAATGGAGCAAATGTCAACGCTTAAGAAGCCCTTTGTGTTTCATGGTGATTTTTAGATTCTTTGAAACCATAAAATTTCACTTGTGAAATTTTTAAATTTTACACGAATTTAAAAATGATCAACGTCGAAGGAATAAAACTGCCAAATGAGGCTTTGACCAACTTTCAATTGATAGAGGATGTTAAAAAGCTAAAAATAAGAAACTTTCGAGGTGTTTTTGAAAGAAACACATTGCCGAAAAAACCGAGAAGAAAAGAATGTGGCATTGTGAATACGGGAGACTCAGGCACAGGAGGATTTCATTGGGTGTCCTGGTACAAAGACGGTGATAAAAAATACAGTTTTGATTCTTATGCACAACCTCCTCTTGTTGAACTGGTTCAATATTTAAAAAGCGCCGTTTATTATAACAGTGAAAGAGTGCAGTTTGGTAATACCTCTTATTGCGGTCACTTGTACCTTTACGTCTTGAAAAAATTGGATGAAGGGAACGACTTTCAGGATGTCATCAATACCTTGTGGTAAAAAATAAAATCTGGGGTATATAAAAAATGATTGAAAAATTTGGTAGATCAGAATTGGTTCGTTATTTATACAACCCTTATTCGACCTCTCTTTCAAGCGATCTGTATGTCAGAACAGATGGAAATAATACCATCACTGCAGATTTGGATTTCAACTCTCACAAAATCATCAGCCTGGCAGAACCAACCACTTCGCACGATGCTGCCACAAAAAATTATGTGGACACGCATTCTTCTGGAGGAACTGCAGTGGGCACAGCGGACTTGGATTTAAATTTTCACAAAGCAATCAATTTGAACGAGCCGACCAATCTTCATGACGCTGCCACCAAAAATTACGTGGACGTCAGCTCGAGCATGAATGTTAAAGTGGACGGATCCAGCACGATCACGGGAAGTTTGGATTTAAATTCCCACAAGTTGATCAACGTCTTTGATCCGACCACTTTAAAAGACGCAGCGATAAAAAGCTACGTCGATACAAAAGTATCATATAACAATATTTCTTACGTAGATATTAACATGACTTCACACAAATTAACCAATTTAGCAGAGCCCATTTCAGCTTCAGATTCAGCCACAAAAAATTATGTGAACACGCATGCGTCTTCGATAGGAACGGCAGACTTGAATTTAAATTCCCATAAATTGATCTATGTGCTTGATCCTTCAAACGCGCAAGACGGGGCGACAAAAAGTTACGTGGACGTTTCAGAACAAAAATCCAACTTTTTAGGTCTTGTTCCCAATTCAGGATTTTCGTCCTTAGGATTAAAGTCGCAAATTGTAGCAGGATCAACTACCGCACCAGTCTTTAGCTACATAGACGGTCCTGGAATTCCTAGAAGGTTATGGCTGGCTTTTTATGGCACAGTCGGAGGAGGATCAGCTGTTCCTGGACAAGTCTTTTTTCGGATATTTGCAGACGGAGAAATTAGAGTGGGTAATTATTCAAAAACCACGGAAGCAATCGGTGTGGACAACACTGCTCTTGCCTGCGACTTGCTCCTGGCGGCCCTTTTTACGCCAACTCTTTGCAAGGATGTAACGTTTACAGCTCCACTTCGTTAGGAGGATATTTTACCGTCGACTTGCCGTTTACATCAAACTTGACCATCCAATTGGTTAATAATAATACTGCAGCCATCACTTACTGGATTCAACCTTTCATTTCCACATTTACCTCCATCCCTCCACTCCTTTCCTCCGTTAAATTGTACTGCCGGACGTTCAGATATTTTCAAACGACTTATGGAAACGAATGTTTTGTTGAACACCGATGGAAAAGGAAATGGCGTTTTTCTGAAATACATCAGGATGCACGTTATTGGAGCTTCTGGAAACTGGTGGGAGTCCAGAGTCAGAATGTACGACGGAAATTTACCTCCAGGCAACGGCACTGTCCTCAGCCCATGGACGCCTTACAATGCAAACAATTACAACACTTTTCTTGGTTATGACGCCGACAGCAAATGCTTCTTTTCCTCGTCTGGACTGGAAGATTTTTACTTGTCCTCGTGGAACGGATCAAACATATCCTCGTTCAACAACAAATCGACTGGACTGCTGTACGAATCCAATGCTTCCATCGTATCCACCACCACTATTTCCTTTTACAGAAATTTTGCAGAATCTGACTCCATGCCCAGCGGCGCAGCCGGTTGAAGGCTCGTCGTCACGCTCAACTCCGGTGACGCGCAAGTCGGTCAATCCGGAAGCTTTTACCTTCTTCTCGGACAAGCCTATTATTACGCATAAAATTATGCTAGGAGCTATTTTTGTGGTTTAGCTAAACCATAAAAAAATTTGATGCAAAATAAAATAAATAAATTTCAGCGCAAATGAAAAATGTCTATTCGCGAGCCTTTAAGAATCTGTGATGAACTTTTGCAAATAATGGACACTAAAGAAAGGTATCGATGGTTTCTTGAAACTAAAAAAGAAGAGGAGGAAAACGATATCATCGCAAAAGAGAGAAGAGAAAGATTGAGAAAAAAGTTTCCTTCACTGTTAAAAAGATGAGAAGCATCGTTTATTATGACGGAAAAAAGTTGAAAAGGACAATTTTTTTTAACGAAAATTTGGCTCATCCTCCTAGAAAGGTGCGTTCCAAATGCGAAATATTTGCTCAAAGAGACATTAAGCTGATTCGTTCTTCAAAGCAAACGATTGTTTTTATGTTTGGAATTAAAGTGGACAGTGGGATGGCTTTGGTGAATTTGAGACATGATCTAAATTTAAAGCTGAACTATTTCAGTCACTTTTTGCTTTTTTCAGAATTGGTAGATAACGTTGTCATGGAAATTTACAACAGAAGCGACAAGGACGTCGTGATTAAAAAGGGAGAGAGTCTTTGCCTCGTGAATTTCTTTTAGATTCGCTTACGAATCCGTGGACCAAAGAAAAGAAATTTTTTTATTTCTCCTTAATAAAAAAATGGATTATAACAGTTACAATGAAATATATCACACTCTTCCAACGGCTCCTGCAGATGAAGGAGGACACGTTTACCGTCTTCAAAAAAAAAAGCGAAATCCAAAAAAAGATGTAGACAACGAGAGTAAAAAGAGAGTTCATCTTAGCAAAAAGTATCATCGCGTTTTAAGGATCATCTCCAATGTAGACAATACGATGCAAGGCTTATGCATAGCTTTGGGTGCGACTGGAAATGGACTTTTGTCAACGATTATTGCCAGTCCAGCAACAATTGCGTGTGAAGGCGCGGCTATTGGAATGGGTTTTTTATCGATTGTCGGCGATCAAGTGAACAAAAAGATGGCGTTGAAAGCGGAAAAGCACGAAAAGATAAAAGTGTTGGCAGAGTCAAAATTGAACACGATTAGCGAGCACATTTCCAAAGCGTTGATGGACGGAAAAATAAGCGATTCAGAGTTTCAATTGATTCTTGGCGAGCTTCAAAAATTTAAAGCGTTGATGGAGGAAATACGATCCAAAACCAAAAACGGAATGGATGAATTGGCTAAAGAGACACTGATCTAAAAAGGCCGAGAAGATGCCATTCAAGAGTTCAACAATTTGTTTAAAAAAGGATCTGTAAAATAATTTCTAGCGTATTTTAAAAACCATGTCTTTTTTTAAAATACAAGACCCGAACAAAAGAGATGAAATTGTGAGAGAAATTAATGACAGAAGAAAGAGGATTTATCAGAACAGCATCAACGACAACATTTTAGATGCTGATTTTCAGACGGATGTGAGCAAGCTGTTTAAGCCGCTCATCCAAAGCAACGAAAAGATGCTCAATAAGATAAAATTATTGAGGTTAAAAACGAAGAGAGCATCAAGGAGGAGTTTAAACCTAACTATGACTCGACAAGAATGGAGGAATTGCCTATTCTTCCTGAGGGTGCTGAGCCTTTGAAAAATTTGCTTGATCTGGACTCAAGAGAAAATTTTAAAAGAAGTTTTAAGAACAAGTTTGAATTGAGCAAAAACGATGGTCAATATACAATTGGAAAAATGGAAGTGATGTTTGAAGGCAACGATATGATTGTTGGCGGTGAAAAATATGAAGGAACAAAAGGTATTTGGGAGCTCATGACCAATCCAAACATTTCAAAGGACGTGACAGCAGAAGATGTGGCTAATTACTCGAAAATTTTAGTGGAGAGTGATGCCGTAAAGCCTGATGCGAGACACAACAAGCCAAGAGCTGCAGAGATTGAAAAATACAATCAATTCATCATTCCTATTGAAAAAGAGCTAAAATCTTACAAGAGCTCTTTAGTGGCTGAAGATACTGGTAAAGAAGATCCTATTTCAGCTCCTACTAGTTACGATCTTCAACTTCTTGATCAAGTACATGCTGAAGAAGAAAAGAGGAGAAGAAAGAAAAAGTTGAAAAAGGATTATCGTGAAGGCATGGCACGGATTGAAAAAGAGAAAGATGAGATGGGAATTGAAAAATATAACGAGTACAAGGATCGCATGAAAAAAGCTTGATAGGAGAAAGAAAGGTTTAGGAGTGATCATTCTTCCGAGCGATCCGAATGCGTTGGTGGAAAAGCTTGAATTGAGCGTGGGTGTTTGTCGTGCTGGGAATACGGGATCGAGAAATGAAGCTGTGAGCATTTGCGATGAGCTGTTGAGACAAAAAGTGATTAGCAAAAACCAGTACAAATCGATGATGAAGGCCATCGAATAGGTTCTGTCAAAAAAAAATTTTTTCGCGTATTTAAAAAATGACCATTTACAGAAACAGATATGTTACGAAACACGTTGTTGGAGGAGGTGGGATCATGGACACGTTTCGGAATTTTTTAAAAAGAGCAGCAGCATCGAGCGCGTCTAGAGCAGCGTCTACTTTGGCTGGTAAGATTGCAAAAAGCGAGTTGGGAAGAGAAGCGATTACAGCTGCAAAATCTGCTGGAAAAGAGTTGGCTTCTTCGGCATTTGTGACTGCTAAAGACGTGGCTATTGATCAAGGCAAAAAGGCGTTAGAAAAGGTGTATGTTAAGACTGGAACTCCAAATCCTAAAAAGACTCCGCTCACTCAAAAAAGCAAAGACATTATTTCAGGAATGGTTGCAGCTCCAAAGATCAGCAGCGATTATTCCTCTCTCGGAGGGTCTCTGCGTCTGTCTAGGAAAAACGCCATCCGAATCCAAGACCTAGTGAAAATGGGAAGCAGGATTAAAATTGCATGAGGACCTGAAAAATTTTTTTTCTTTGGTATAGAAAAATGGCAAATTCCGATATTTTAACCATTACAGAAGAAATCATCGTTGATGAAGATATTGAGAGAGATGAATTTCACGAATATGAACCGGTCAGCACCAATTTAAACACAGCCGGGAAGACAAGAATCAACATTAAGCAGCAAGATTTGTTCACGCATCCCTTTGAGGTGTACCTTTTGATCGAAGGAAGGTTGACAAAAGCAGACGGGACCTCCTATGCGGATGCGGATGCGGTTTGTCTTGCAAACAACGGCATCATGCACCTGTTCAGTCAGATTTCATATCAGTTGTCGAATCAAGAGATGGAAACCGTATACAGCCCGGGTTAAGCCACCACCATGCTGGGTTTCCTGAAATATCCGGTGGAGTTCCGAGTGTCGGAAGAAATGAATCAGCTGTGGCAAAGAGCCACCACTGCCCTTGCCGATCTTGTAAATAACAGCGGGTTTAATCAAAGACAAGATTACATCATTAAGAAGCCTGCTGATAAAGGTACATTTTCATTTTGCATTCCTTTGAATCACATTTTTGGCTTTTGCGATGATTACGGAAAAGTTCTTTATGGATTCAAGCACACCGTGACCCTTGTGAGAAAGAGCGACGCAGATGCGATTTTTAAGAACGCTGAAGTAGCTACAGGAAAAGTGACCTTGAACAAAGTATCTTTGTTCATGCCTCATGTCAGTCCCTCTGTTATGGCAAGCAACAACCTTTACAAGCTTATCGAGTCAAAAGTGGAAGCTCCATTAACGTTTAGATCTAGACAGTGCGACACCATTGCAGTGCCAGTGTCCAATACGTTCAGTTGGAGGTTAAGCGCTAGATCTGCCAGTGAACGACCAAGGTACATCATTGTTGGATTTCAGACCAATAAAGACGGCAGTCAAGATTTAAACCCATCCGTTTTCGGCCACTGCAATTTGAAAAACATGTATGTGACCTTAAACAGCGAAAGGTATCCAGCCGTCGATTACGACATAGACTTTAACAACAACAAATTTTCAAGGATTTACAAAGACACGTGCAAGATTTTCCACAAAATTTTTGGAGTCCACGAAATACTCGCTCAGCCAAATTTAACAGCACTGAATTACAGATACATTTGCCCTCTTTTCGGTTTTGACGTGAGCAAGCAGGCTGAGAGGTTAAAATCAACCGTGTTGGACGTGCAAATTAAAGCCACCTTTAATGCAAACGTTCCTGTAGACACTCATGCCTTTGCGATCGTCATTTCTGACAAACTGCTCACAATCAAATCCGACGGAAACAAAATGAACGTTGTGTACTAGGAAAAAAAAATAAATGGGTTCTTAATAAAAGGATGAATTTTTCGAAAAAGGATTTGAAAAATGTACTTATCGAAAACGGCGTTTCCAAAACGTCAAAAAGCAAAATGGGGTTGGCGATGATTGCGCTGGAAAACTATCTGATCGATAAAAATGCGATGATGGAGGACGTCAAACCGATAGACTCCAAATACGAAAGGCTCCGTTCGATTCGAAACAATCCCGTGGCTGTAAAAATGAAGCACGCTGAAACAGGAAAAGTGATCGAATACGGCTCTCTTTACAAAGCGATGAAAGAGACGGGACACGGCAACAATTATTTGGAGAAGCGAAACGGCAAAGTGGATGAAAACGGATTTAAAATAGAAATTCTAAAATAAAATGTCGTTTCACCCGTTTTTTCTAGAGTGTAGCAAAAGAGAGCCTGATTCGGTTAAAAAAAGACAGCTCGAACCTCTTGCGTTTAAGGCTGAAAGCAGCTCGTTCAAAATTCCAGAAATGTACAGCAATGAAAAAAGAGACGAGCTTTACGCGATTTTGTGGGAAGAAAAAGAGGATGACTTTTCGCGAATGGAAAAAGAAATCAAAGAGCACAACAGAGAGTGGAGCAATTTGAAAAGGCAAGAAAAGCTGAGAGCGATCGACAGACGCGTTCTTGAATTGGACTGCGATTGGGAAGAAAAGAAAAAAATGTCTGGAAAACTGAAAATGGACGCGATGCTCCAAAAATTCGAATATTTTCCAAAATTTGCTGAAAATAAAAAAATTAAATTCGAGTAAAATAAATTACAGCTCAAATAAAAAAGATGGATAGAATAATGCAAGAAGTGAGAAGGCAGCATGAAGAAGTGAGAAGGCAGCATGAAGAAGTGAGAAGGCAGCATGAAGAAGTGAGAAGGCAGCATGAAGAAGTGAGAAGGCAGTATAAAGAAGTGAGAGGGCAGCATGAAGAAGCGAGAAGAGAGTATGAAGAAACGAGAAGAGAGTATAAAGATATGAGAAGGCGGATGGAAGAAAATGAGTCAGATGATGATTTGTCAGACGCGGAAGACATCGCGGAAAATGATATTATTGCAGAAGAGTGGAAAGAACTTCAAAAATTTATTTCAAGACATTGGATGGGAAGATTTTGCGCTCCTGGTGCCTAATTTTAAGCCTCTGAATTTTTAATTCTTTTTGAAGAATTGAAAAAAAAATGAATTCGAGATAAATAAATTTTAATATTTAAAAAAGATGCTTTACACAAAAAAGGTATTAAAAGATTTGCTGGTTAAAAATGATGTTACTCAAACATCAAACAATTTGTTGGCTTTGACACTGATCGCCTTTGAAAACAATTTCTTCAATAAAGACGATTTAATGGAAAAGGTGAAAGAAAAAAGACCTGTGGGGAGACCGAGATTGCTTGAAAAAAAAACAAAAAAAAAACCACCAAAAGAGAAAAAACCTGTGGGGAGACCTAGAATACATGAAAAAAAGTCACAAAAAGAAAAAAGACCTGTGGGGAGACCTAGAATACATGAAAAAAAATCACCAAAAGAAAAAAGACCCGTTGGAAGACCTAGAATACATGAACCAAAAGAGAAAAAACCAATCGATCCTAAATGGAAAAGACTTGAAAACATCAGAAATCATCCTTTCACTTATAAAATAATCCATGTGGAAACGGGAAAAGTGACTGAATAAAATTCTCATTACCAATTAAGAAAAGAAACGGGTCACTACTGGAAATACTTTGACGATAAACACGGTTATCAAATAGAAGTGTCATGAAATTTAAATTTGCTGAAATTTAAATTTTTTTTTTTTGCTGATATTTAATTTTTTTTGCGGATATTTAAAATTTGAAAATGGGTTAAAGAAAATTTTTTCCCTATATAAAATGGATAGAGTGAATATGAAACATTTAAAAGTGATGGCTATAGGCCTAGACGTCGAAGGCATCTCAAAAATGAGAAAAGCCGAGCTCATTGAAGCTATAAAAAATACAAAACCTGTCATTGGGTATGGACCTGTTAATGGAAGACCTACCGTAGTTAGGTTTGTTCGTCCACCTGTTAAAGTTTCAGTGAAACCTGCAAAAGTACGGTTTGTTGTTGGACCTGATGTAACATTTGCTCCAGAACCGCGTGTAAGACCGGTGCCTGCACCAAGACCTGTTTCCAATGACTTGATTTCGTTTGACTCTGCTCGCTTGCAAAATCGGGTAACAAGAGCCGATTACATCGCATCCATCCTTGACATACCTGTTACCGATTCAACAAACGTTATTACACCTAGACCTGTTCCAGCACCAAGACCTGGAGTGCTTTCAAGAATTGTAACGTCTGTCTACAATGGTTTTAACAAAATTCTCTCGTTGATCCATTCATTCCAACTGCGGTAAAGAATGCAGTGAGCAGCGTGAGAAATGGAGTGGAAGAAACATTCAATTCTCTCAAAGACGTCGTATTTGGTAAACCGGTGCCTGCTAAGATAAAGTTTGTATTGACTAATCATGCGGTAAATCACGTCACTGAGCAATTTTCTTACACCCCCTCTGTTCGATATGAAGACCCTAACGCCTTTTTAAACATGGTCAAAGAGGCTGCCATCAAAGTCATTAAAAAAAACACAAAAACAAACCTTGTTTTAATCTGCGAAATGACGCGTGTGAATATTGCTACTGGAAAAGAAAATATTCGCACTGTGGTCTTCCCGTCTATATATGAAATTATTATTGAATCAACAGACAAAAGAGAAAGCTTTGAAACATGGAAAGAAAGAATTCTTGAAAACATGTCCAATTACAACAAGGAAGGATCCAATTGGAGAGTTAACAAAATTTTAAAAGTAGAAGTTAACATGATCGATTGGATACCTTTCAGTGGTTCTTCCTACATGGAGCTACCTCCTGAACTAAAAAGTAAAAAGGCGATCATCAACATGAAAAACGATGATAATAAATGCTTTATGTGGAGTGTCACCAGGGCGCTTAACATGAAAGAAAAAAACGGTGAAAGAATTGATAAAGACTTGATTCTAAAATCAGAAGAGTTAAAATGGAATGGAATTGAACTTCCTGTCTCTCTTACTCAAGGTATCAACAAGTTTGAAATAAATAATCCAGATATTAGCATCAACGTCTTTAGGTACGAAGAAAAAATAATTCATCCTTTACGAATATCCAAAATTTTAGATCAAAAGCATAATGTTGATTTGCTACTCATTTCAAACAAAGACACAAACCATTACTGCCTCATTAAAAGCTTAGGTCGACTGGTTGGTTATTCAGTAGCAAAAGGAAAAAGAAAACAACATATTTGCAGAAATTGTATGCAAGCTTATGACCAAGAAGAAAAGCTTCAAAAACATCAAGTCGACTCCTATAAACACATCTCGATCCGAATTGAACTTCCTAAAGAAGGAACAACCGTTCAGTTTAAAAACTACAACATGTCCATGAGAGTCCCCTTTGTGGTGTGTGCTGATTTTGAAAGTTTCATCAAACCCATCGATGACAACACTGAATATCCTGATAATGAGTCTTACACCAAAAAATACCAAAAACACGTTCCAAGCTCCTTCTGCTATTACATCAAATGCTTCGATGAAACCATTTATAAAGAAAAACCTGTCACGTACACAGCAGAAAGCGATGATGACGACGTGGCACAAAAGTTTGTCGCCATGCTTGAAACAGACCTTACAAAAATTTGGAACAATAGCGATTTACGCAAACATCGCTGGAAGAAAAAGAAAGTGATGACTGATGAGGATGAAAAGAATTTTGAAGCTGCAACCGAATGTCACATTTGCAAAAAAGATCTTAACGGTGATAAAGTGTGGGACCACTGTCATTTGGCTGGAAAGTACCGTGGTGCTACTCATAACCAATGCAACATAGATTATCAAATCCCAAGTTTCATACCCATTTTTTTACACAATTTGTCTGGTTACGATAGCCATTTGTTCATCAAGAAATTAGGTGGAAAGCTCAATTGCATACCCAACAATGAAAAAAAATACATCAGCTTTTCAAAAAAAATCAAAGTAAGAGACTACATTGATGAGGAAACTGGAAAACCTCGAGAAGTATTGAAAGAAATGAGGTTTATTGACAGCGCTAGATTCTTACCCTTCAAATTAGAAAAACTAGCTAAAAATCTAAACGATGATCAGTGTAAAAACGTGGCTGAATATTTCCTAAAAAGGAACAATTTAATTTAGTAAGAAAAAAAGGCGTTTACCCTTACGAATGGCTAGACTACATTGAAAAGTTTTCCGAAACGCAATTACCTCCTATCAAAGCCTTTTACTCCAAACTGGACGACTCTGAAATAGAAGATAAAGACTATGCGCATGCTCAAAACGTTTAGGATAAATTTGAATGCATCACGTTTAAAGATTACCATGAGCTGTACAACGTTTCAGATGTGCTGATACTTGCCGATGTTATTGAAAATTTTAGAGACGTATGCATGAAATATTACAATCAAGATCCCGCCTGGTATTACACCTGCCCTGGACTCGGTATGGAGGCTTGTTATAAAAAGACTAAAGCTAAAATAGAACTTTTTAGCAATCCTGATATGCTTCGCATGACTCAAAAAGGAATACGCGGCGGAATCAGCATGATCTCCAACCGATATGGAACTGCCAATAACAAATACATGGATGACTATGATCCTTCACAACCATCGAAATTCATTCAGTATTTAGACGCCAATAATCTTTATGGATGGGCCATGAGCAAACCTCTTCCCGTTGGAGGATTCAGATGGATGACTGAAGAAGAACTTAAAAATTGGAAATCCATACCATGCATTCTTGAGATCGATTTAGATTACCCTGATCACCTTCACGATTTACACAATGACTATCCTTTAGCCCCTGAAAGATTAAACATTGGAAAAGTAGAAAAGCTGGTTTCTAATTTAAACCCAAAAAAGGAATACGCTGTCCATCATGAAAACTTAAAACTGTATGAACGAATGGGATTAGTCATCACCAAAATTCATCGAGGTTTCACCTTTAGAGAAGAACCTTGGATGAAAACATACATCGATTTCAACACCGTTAAAAGAACAGAAGCTACCTACGAATCTGATAAGGAATTTTTCAAACTCATGAACAACTCCGTCTTTGGAAAAACCATGGAAAACATCGAAAATCATGTTGACGTTAGACTATACCGATGTCGCTAAAAGGGATTAATCTTTAACGTTTTCTTTACTTTTGGTGGAATAGCTTCTGTAAAAACGATAGCAACCCGTATATCAAAACATAAACAGTTTGAACAGGAAAATGAAACATTGACAGATTTGTTTGCTAACATTCGGTAATTACACACTCCAGTCCTTGGTCTGTGTTAATTTGAGTTAATAAAAATCAGTTTACAAATTTAAAATAAAGAGTTTAAACGCTTACAAATAAAACGAAGGAACGAAGGAACGGTTATGAATAAATTTTCGTTCTCTTTAAAGATTCTTGAAGACTATAATCAAAAAATTGAAAATGTTGAAAAAAATATGAAAAAAGTGCTCAACAAAAAAAGATAAATACTAAACACTCCTTAAGCTTAAGGAGTGTTTAGTATTTATCTTTTTACTAATGAACTTATAAGTTCATTGCAATATTAAAAAAGTTTCTTTTCAGAAAAAATCGTATTTTAAAAACTTACGCAAATACATGTAAATATTTATGTAATTGTATATATTATTAACTTTTAAAATAAAGAAATTCTTTATATTTGTAGGAATTCTTTACATTTGTAGGAATTCTGATATTTTGGACATATTATTTTAACTTTAAAACTAAAAAATTATCAAAATCAATTAAGTGGTTCCTCACCCTTTTTTTTTTCTAAACCACCGTCTTGTTCAGAATGAAGGGACACTTGGAATAGAACAACTGTAGTTTGTTGAACAGTGAATAAGTCTTTGACATGTCGTTATCCAAACTCTAAACATAATTCAAGAACTCAAATGATAAAGGAGTTTTTTTTTAAATTTCATCAAGAATACTTTTTTAAGTTTTAACTTCAACCACTTTTATAATTTCATCCTTTAGCTTTTGCTTATTTGCAATACCTACAGAATGTATTGCATTAGTTTTAGCATATAATTCACTTGTGCATGAAAATAAAATAAAAAAGCTCACGAACGCTTGAATGCGCGTATTTGGGAGATCAAATCTTATGACACTGTGAAAAGTATAGCGATATTAATAGAGATGCTTTTGTATTTTATACTCTTTTACTCAAACTATTAGCTCTAATAACTTAACACAAAAGGTAAAAAGCCGTTCTGGCTTACTGTTTGCGCTCACAAAAATAGCCTTAGCGCACAATCATCTTGAGTAAAAATTCATCTTGATTCTTCTTGAACTTGTTTCAATTTAGTTACAACTTCAAAATTTAAAGCACTCTCTTTCATCCACTTGGTCTGTAGAATTCTTTTTCAATTAAACGCAAACTCTTTCAAAAATTTTTTTTTCTTTGAAAAATTTACAAAAACTATATTAGCGTAATAAACTTTAAAAAGCTTATGTTGAATGCTATTTGAAGTTAATAGATAACACATTCTTACTTTGCAGCAAAACGTTTATTTGGTCTGTGTTTTTGTCCCGAACTAGGAGTTAATTGTGTTCTATGGAAATTTACCCTTTTTCGATCGTCAATGGTGAGTACTTTTATTTAATAACAGTAAAGTTCAGACACTGACCGCTCTAACTCCTAATATGCGTCATATATAATACAAGTTAAGCCTTATTTTTGTGGTAGGATAAAAAAGGCTTACAATTTTAAAAGTAATTTAAGTATTTCACATAAGAACTTCAGAACTGCAGTGGAATCTAATCTTGATCAAACCTTTTTCCTGTAAAGTCCGCTTTGGCTACGTTCTCTCTACGTTTTTACTCTACATTCGGACTTAATTGCACCAGTTCTCAAAACCACACTAGTCTTATATGATGCTTGAGAATATTTAATTGTTTTCTTTTTTAACTTTTATTTGTTGTGAATAGAAAAAGTCTGGATGAGTAAGACATTTGAGTGATTGAAATTTGGTTTAAGTTGAGAAATTAAGTTTAGGAAGTTGGTCGTGCAACTTTTTGACTCAGCTTTAGATTTCAAATCTTAAAACAAGCATTTTTGAGACAATTGGAGTTTACCCACCCACCCAACATAAGACGTCTTAAAGACGCCTTTAGCTCATCTATAAGTCTTCTAGACGTCTTAAAATTGTCTTAAAGACGCCTTATGTTGGGTGGGTATGTATTTAACCGAAACATTTGTTAAACTTTTATAAACATTTATAATTAAACATTTATTCTTCGCAGTTTAAAAAAAAACACTGTTGCAACCGTAATGGCTTTTTATCTTTATACTTTATTTTATTCGGTCCGATTTTAAGGTCAATCTGGTTCGTCATTTTGTTAATTGCCGTGATTATTTTTTGTTGACAATGTTTTTTAAATATTTCCATTAAATAATTGAAAAACATGAGTTTTTCTGACTTCCCTTATAATTAATTGTATGCCAATTTATTCATTTAAGGGCCCTGCAATCGATGATTAAATAAATGATATATATCGTGGTTAACGTTTTTTCTTTAAGCTGCTTTTCCGAAAATTAATGTAGTTTTATGATAAACAAGTCTATTAGATTCTAAATCTCTAAGCACTTTAGCCTCTATCTTATTTGAATAAACCCACGTGAAAGCAAACGTCCTTTGGTTGTGTAAAAAATTGATCCAATATGGAAGCGTCAATTGTTAAATGTTGTGGGGATAACAAATACTTTCGGTGCAAAAAAATAGCTTACGTTGAGCACGTAGCTTACGTTGAGCACCTGCGTTTTGTTTTTTCCTCATTTGCGTATTTTTTTAAACAAATAAAAAGTACTACACCAGTCGCTTGAAAAAACTTGAATTTAAAACAATTTATATATTTAGATGAAATATTGAAATATTTAGATAAAAATATAAAATGATATTAGGTATGTGATACCTTGCATACCTAATATTATTTTGTATCTACCCATCAAAGGTTTAACGCAGTGTTTCGATTCGTTTAACCCGTTAAACTGATGTTTTCATAAGTTTTTCAAAAGTAATAAGTTACTTATGAATATAAGGTCATCACAACAAATATAGGGGAAAGGTGCCTTTGATGGCATAGCGCCTATGATGGCATACTGGTCATATTTCCAAAAATATTAGTTTTGGTGCATAAGTGATTAGACCAGCATGTGTATATTAGTAATTCATTACTTCTGATAAAAATTCGTCCCTCTGTCATAAATAATGCTTTTGTAATCAACAAACATAAATTTTCGCATATGGTGTTGTAGTTTTAATGCCCTCATATATTTAGGATTACGATTTTATTATACATCATACAGAAGTAAAACTTTCATTCATTTCATCTGCAGGCTTTGTACATTTATTAGAATACTTATTTTAATGCTATGTGTAGAATAAGGTAGACACAGCTTGTTTTAATAAATATGGTGACTCTTTCCTATGATGGCATACCGAGGAGTTGCCATCATGAAAGTCTGCAAAATGAATTGAAAAAAATGCCTGAAATAAATTTTTATGCTCATAAAAAGGTGATCAGACTAAGAACAAAGACGAAATACAAGGGTTTGAGAAACCAACACATTTGGAAATGAGATTTCTCCCATCAGAAGCTTCCATATGCATTGGATCTTCTGTTTAAACGAAAGGATAAGTATCTAGTATATAAAAGTTGTGTCCGGTGCCTTTAACAACCCCTAAAATCGAATTGAAAAGGGCATGAAAACGTGGAAAAACTGAACCTCTGAATACCACACCGGATTTTCAAGAATTAAAAGATAAGGCAAAAAAAAAAAGGATAACAAAGAAAAGGAAAAATTAGTTAGAAAAACAAAAAGAAAGACGGCCATTGAAGAAAAATACTGCAATGAGAAGATTAAAGGAAGTAATAATAAAATGAATTTCGATTCTGATACAGCATTTTTGTATTGTTATGAACTTTATTCAATGTCTTGCTCTAAAGAACCATGGATTTGTTGTCAAAAATGCAGATCTTGTTGTCATTGTTTATGTGGAGGCATATAGAGAAGTAGAAAATTTATATGTGAACTATGCTTATAGACCAAACATTTATTATTAATTTTGTTTTCTTGATAAGTTGTGTTTCCAGTAATAAAAAACAAAAAAAAATTCTTGTTTGTCTATTTTCTTTAAAGTGTGCCATCATAGGAGCAGTTAGTTGCCTATGATGGCATACTTGTATTTTTTTTTTTAATGGTATAAACTTATAAAAAAACAAAGTAGTAAAAATTCTGAGGTTCATTATTATTCTGTATGCTAGAGGGAATACACCCATGTAAAAAATTATTTTTTAAGTTTTCAGGTAATGACTCAGAGAAACGTTAAAGTTAAGTATGCCATCATAGGCACCTTTCCCCTATCAATAAATTTTTGTAGTTTTGATTTCTTGTAAATGTCCAATATGTTTAACTAAAAAACTGAACGCCGATGCGCATTGATTCAGGATGATCAAAAAACGGTAAAAACTCAACAAAATTTGATTAAGATTCATTTTGTAAAGTAAATCCTTCCATAATCATACTTTATCAATTGCTAATTTACGTAAATTCGGGATAAGATCTAATCTTTTAATTGTTATTGTTTTTAAGAATGATCCATATAATACTTGTAATATATCAGAATTTCTGAAACATTTATTAATACTTAAATAAGTTTGTAGTTTACAATGTTAAACAAATTATGGTGTATTTGCTTTAAAAATTATTACATTAGGTTTCCTATAATAATACTGCATGAAAATTTAAGTAAATAATGTTACATATATATTAAAGGAATATTGAAGTTGATGACCAAAGCTATTTCAAATATGTTACACAACTCATTATTAAAAACTGATAATAAACATTTTAACAAACTTCTAAGTAAAAACTATGTCTCTTAAAACTATATTTGATATATAAAAATAAATTATACAAATAAAAATAACAATTTCAAAATAATAATTTTGAAATTGATAAATGATACTGAAGGTTGTTCAAAGTATAAGGGATTCGTACCGTCAATTATTTTGACTGAGAGAAAACTGGAGCAACGAGAAAAAATGTGAAATAAACTCCAACTTTTACCAGTTATTTTTACTTCGCAACAAAAATGGAAAAGAACTGACCTCGTTGCTTGAAAAGAAAACAAATCGTTTTGTTTCTCCAGTAATACAAAATAAAATACTTGGCATTATGGCACTACAGGCTTTGCACAAGTCTATCAATAACATACAGTCAGCACTTATCTTTAGTGTTTTTTTAGATAAAACAAGTGACGCTTCTATTACGGAGCAGCTGGCTGTTTGCTTCAGGTGTTTTAAAAATGATAAACAAGCATCCGTTATTGGTATGCATCCTTTACCAAGTACAGCGTCAGAAGAAATTACGCGTGCTCTCAAAAATATTTACTCGAGAATGATTTTGATGTTAGTAAACGTGGTCAGTGCTACGACGGAGCTGCTGCTATGTCTGGTCCAATATCTGTAGAAGCAACTATGATTTGTTGAACAGAAAGTGTTTATACACGCATTATTACGGCCACGATTTAAATTTTGCCATCTGAGATGTAATCAAAAAGATTCAAAGTCTCAATAAAACCTTTGGAACAGCAAATTAAATTTTCATACTTATAAAAAAGTCACCTAAAAGAAATACCAAACTTGATGCTATCCGAGAGTTAACTGAGAATAATTCTAATTCATACTATAAATTTTTATCTCAAGCTTATGAAAAATTGGAGATCGTCATAACTGGAGTTGAATGATACCGAGTTGAAAGCAAGAATTCGGGAATGAAGTTTGTATTGTCAACATTTCCCTTTATCTTTGGTTGCTCTCTAGGTGAATGCCCCGTAAAACAAACCAACAATCTGAGTAAAGCAAATCAGCGTCAAGATATTTTGGCAGTGGAAGGACAGAGTTTGGCATCTCAAGTCGTTAATGCTTTGACAAAATCCCGAAGCAGCAAAATTTATGATTTGTTTCGGGAACGTACAATGAACTGGAAGACCCAGCTTGGTGTTGCTAATACTGAACTCCTGAGAAAAAGGAAAATGCAAGATTACTTACAAAAAACCTTTAACTAGGGAGCTTAGGCAATTTTTATAGCCAATGTAAATCTTTTTTATTTAAAATGCATTGGATTCCTTAATATATTTTATTTTCAAAATGGTTTCAACCACTTCTGTAGCTTATTTAGTTTCAAAGATATTCGTGTTTTAATATTTTCAATTCATATACATTTTATGAAATATTTCCGTGAAGTTTCTCGTTAAATCTTTTGGCACCGAAAAAAAAAACTTGATCTTTTTTTTTCTTGCGCAAAAAGTTGCGTTAACAATAAAATATCTAAAGACGGGGGAAATTTATAAAATTTCCACTTAAGAAAACAAAAAACTCACCCTATTAGACTACCCAAAAAAAAAAAAAAACTGATTGACATAATAAATAAATAGTTGCAGAATCTATTTTTATGTGGGGACGAAAGAATTAGCTTAATTTACTTGTATATAAACAAAACTGAAACATTTAAAGTTAAATAACTTTATCAATTCTAAAGCAAAACGATGTCCCCAAAAAAATTATTGTAGTGCAACCTTTTCTTAAAAAAATAACATTTATATATACATATATACTATTTATTTTCATGGGTGGGTTTTCATTCTTCGACATCTACATAAAATCATTTGTTGCGTTTTTTGGACGAAGTTTTTTAAAAACGTACGATATATTTTTTTGTGCGATAAAATGTCACGTGACAAAACTCCCTACTTTAACCAACATAAAACTTATCACTTCCAAGATTCACCAAAAGATCGTTACCGCCATATGTATTTTGATGCTTTCACTTATTCCATTTTGCATTTTAACTTTTTACCACATAATTTTTAGATATTTTAAAAAAATATGCTGTTTGATGGACATTAAATATAAATTTTAAATAAATTCTCTGAGTTCTGCAAGTTTCCTTGAAAATTAATTGAAAAATTTGTTTTAGTTATTTTGAGTTTTTGATTTTCAAATTTTTTTTCTTAACTACAAATTCCTTCTTAGTAAAGGAACTCCAGGCCCCCCAATATCAATATTGTGGTTACGTCTCTGTATAAATAATTATTCAGAAACATTTATATAAAACTTTAATAAACTTCAAAAGTAAGCCATCTTAATTGTAAAAATTGTTTGCTATATCAAAAATCGTTTGCTGTATCATCCTGGAATTTGGTACTCAATCCCTGAATAAGACTTTTAGGGTTACAAGAAAAAATAACGCACAGTCTTCTTAATTTCTTATCTCATAATTTTAAATGGATGAAGATTTTTATGCCTAAAATTTTGAATTAGAAAAGTCAATCAAAATTGAAAAAAACCCATCAACTTTACTTCTTCAATAAGCAAACCAGATGAACCACTCAGCAATAAAACGAAAACAAAGAAATAACGTTAAACAAAAACTTTACTGGACAATGAAGCGAGATTAAAAAATCACACGGCAACGATAACAAAGAATTGTTTGATCTTAAAGCTGATCATGAACATCTTGCTGACCGATTTGATATTACTGAGGTAAGTTGTGGTCCAATGAAAAAGAGGGTTTGCATACTAATATCAATGTTTTGACGATCGCCAGCAAATACAAAAATATTTTGCAGAAGTTTATTGCGGCTGAGTTCGGGAAGGAATTATCTTTAATAAAAGACTGTAAGACAACAAAAACCATCCTAATTTTAACAATTCAACTTTGAAAATAAAGAAGCATGAGGTTGCGTTTTGCAAAGAACGTACATTTTTTTAATGACTGTTAAAGGTACCAGTGTGAAGTCTGAACACGCTTTTTCTGCAGCCAAACTTTTTGAAAATAAAGCAAGTAATTGTATGGAAGATTAAATTTTGAATGTGCTCTGTTTCTTTAAAACTTATTTTAAAGATAGTAAGAAAAAATTACATATCTATGTTAGATCTATAAAGACAATGTTTAACTTATTGTCTTTATAAGTTTTGTTTGAAATCGGGAAATCCGGTGCTATGTAAATGTAATCCACAAATTCCGGAGTTGAAAATATAGCTGGAGAATATAAAAGATTAAATTGTTTAAAGGGCACACAAAATTGTTTATATAAAATGATGATAAATGTGCATATATGCGACAACAATATATGATAATAGAGTTGATACACGACGGAAATCTCCTAGCCTTCATTTTATTAAATTGAAGAGAGGAAAATGTTGCACATGCACAATAAAGGTGCTAATAAATCGAGGAACTCTTACTTTTATTAATAAAAAAAATTTCAATTCTTGGAGATAACAGCACTTAATGAGCCATGCACTATTATGGAGACTATGGGAAATCCTTGACTCGCTAGAAATGTAGGCCCAGGTTGAGTAGTCTAAGGATGACAAATCTAGTGAGCTGGGCAGCCAAATTTCTTTTGACTGATATTTTAGCAGGTTACCCTGGATCTTCATTTAAACCTTATTTAAAATGAAATCAGAAGCTCACTTTTGTTGAAATAGTCTCTGGAGTGTAACGTACATCTATCCGAGGTTTGTCTGGAGTGTAACGTACAGCTATTCGAGGTTTGACATTTTCTCCAGAATTTAACTTTACTTTTTGGAGTTAACTTTTAGACCTTCTCTTATGGAAACCAGACTTAATTTTTTTGGATCTTTGGTTTCGAATGTGCTCTGTAAAACTGTTTACTTTGTTTTCCAGCCAAAATTAATTTGTTTAATCTTTGTCATTTAAAAAGTGCATCGACTGTGTTGGATACGATCATAAGGACAGTGGTCTGAAATGGGCCGCCATTATTCATTTTTATAAGATTGTAAGTAAGCATAAAATCATTATAAACTTATCAAAAATTTACGTAAACTTAAAATAAATTTTAATTTTAGAAAAGTAATAAGTTTCAAGTTTTTTTTCTGAAACAGTTTTCAAAAAACAAAAAATTAGTACACTAAATAAAATCGATATCTGAAAATATTGATATGTTTCATTCATTATTGATGTGTTTCATTCAAAAAACAAGTAACAAAATGATAAAGAAAGATGGATTGATCAACACAAAGTCTCAATAACATCACTTTCGAGTTTGAGAATGTCTCATCCACCTCGTTGTCTGCAGAAATAACAATCTGTGCACAAGGTTGCTATGCTCTGGCTTTCAAAAAAGTTATTCGTCATAGGAGGATTCAGCACGTTGGTACGCTAACCAGCTAGCTGTTTGATGTTAATATAGCTTGCGATAGTTTGAAACATGTTACTATCGCCTGCCCTAGCTCAGTCACTTTCGCACGCCAGCCAGAAAAGACTCACCCAAGTCTTAACCCTGTGAGAGTAGACATAGGTATAGAGGGTAGGGACAGTCAGCTATACTCAAACGGCTTCACAGAATGTATGAAGCAATTATACGGTGCCTTTCTGGAACGAATTGCAAATGCTGTAGAATCCTAAGACCTAGAGGGTTTGCTCAGTCACTGGCATCTAACCGCTGGGCCTCGAATGGAATATACTCAGAAAAAAATATAGGTGCGACCAACCCCCAGACAATACCTCAGAGGCACCCCTCTGAGCTAGGTTAGGTTATTTGTTAATAGAATAGGTTATTTGTTAATAGAATAAAAAAAAGTAGGTTTTGACTCATTACCGTTTACTCAGAAATTTCATTAAAAGGTAGGTGATACAAATTAAGAGGTTTCACAAAAGTTTAAACAATTTTATTTAGGATCAATTATTTGCTAATTAATTGATAAATCCGCTACGAAATTTTTTTTCGCAGCGAATTTATCAATTAATTAGCAAATAATTGAGTAGTTTTTCAATCAAAAAATTCATCACAATATCATCAGGCAGCTTTTAATTCATTAAAAATCAACTTAAAATACTGTGAATTTCAAATTAATTTCAATTGCGTGCAAATGGGTCGAAAATCAGTTTCTAGTGACATCAAATGGCAACTCATTGGTATAGCGCGGACAAAAAATCACATAAACGTTCAAATAGGCAAAATACTTAACATTTCTGAATATTGCGTTAGAAAAACCATCAAAACCTGGGAACTTACCAAGGACATCTCCGACATGCCGCCTACTGGGAGATTATCCAAACTCAGCAACCGTGACAAAAATGGTATATTCAGAATGAGCAGAGAAAACCCCAGACTCAGCTACAAAAAGCTAGGACAAATCTTTAATGAGTCAAAAAATAATCCAAGAGTTAGCAGAGAGCTCGTGAGACGAACATTGTCGGACAAAGGTATTGGAACGTACATAGCTGCTTAAAAACCTATTCTTTCAATCATGGATAAACGTAAACGACGAGTGTGGTCCAAAGAAAGGTTGGACTGGTCTGTAGAACAGTGGGTAAAAGTTATTTGGAGTGATGAAGCTAACTTTCAAGTTGTAAACCGCAAGGGAAGAATCTATGTCAAAAGATTTGCAACTGAGAAATATTCAGACAGGTTTTTGCAACATCGTCGACAAGGCGGTGGAGGTTCGGTTGGCATCTGGGGATGTTTTTCTCACAAAGATATAGGCTTCTGTGAGCTGTATGAAGGCCGAATTAATTAATACACCTACAAGAACACATTGGAAACGTGTTTAGTTCCATCAATCGGACACTTGTATGGCAGAAGCAAGCAATTCATCTTTCAACAAGACGGGGCTTCAGCTCATACAGCACACTCAATCAAAGAATGTTTTTTGAAAAAAATGTTCAATGTGATGCCCTGGTGCCCTAGATCACCAGATCTCAACCCAATCGAAAATATTTGGTCTTGGATTGACAATCAACTGACATACCATGAAATTCAATCAACTCATTTAAAGCAACTTTTGAATGAGTACTGGCTGAAGGTACCTCGCGTGATGTGCATGAAATTAGTTGAATCAATGCATAAACGAGTTTATCTTTGCTATAAAAACAAAGGAGGACACTTCAAATATTAATTTGGCTTTTTTTTTCATCTTTTGTTCGAATGTTGCAATTCGTTTAAACTTTTGTGCTTCTTATTTTTCCTATAAGATTTTTTGTAATAGCTTTTTTCTAACTAAATATTAAAATTTTTATAACATATTCATATTCATTTTAAAGCTAATTACTTTTTCTTTAGTAAATAAAAAAAATTAAGTCGATATCATTTTACAGTTTTTCTTTATTAAACAAAAACCAAATATACTTGATAAAAACTCTGCAATCGTTTAAACTTTCGTGAATAGCTGTATTAATAAGTTGCACATCCATTTCTTATACGTCCATGCTTTAATTTCTTCCTTAATTACCTCTTTAATTACGTCTTTAACTCCAATTGCGAAAGATGGATACTTGCCATTTTCTTTTCTTTTCAGAAATTTTTATTTTTTAATAAAGTTATAATTATTGTTAATAAGTAGTAGGTTAAAATATGTCTGCATCAAGAAAAGATTATTTAAGGAATTGGAGAAAATTAAATAAATTAGTTTTAGAAGCTCGAGACGAAAGTGCCAACAAAACTGTGCACAACCTCAAGAAGAAACAGTTAGAGATTCTTTTCATATTAGCAGTCAGAGTTGGAGTCGTTTACCAATGGAAGAAAATTTGGAATCAATTTGTTAAGTATTTCTCGACTTATTGCTAATTATATCTGACCGGAAAATTTTGAGCTCAATTGATATAAATTGTAAGAGACTAAAGGTTTAGTAAGTTAATTTTAAAACATTTTTTTATACTTTTACTGGTAAACAGATTTTGCTCATCACAATTCGCATGGGACTTGAAGAGTGATATAATGCTAATCAGAAAACAAGATCTGCTTAATAACTTTAGTAATGATCAGTTTTCTGAATTATACATTTACCTGATTTTTTATCCTGATTTTTTAGTATGTTGGATTGTTCGCTTAGAATAAAGTAAAGATAATAACAAATATTGCCGAAATCAAAATGCAAATTAAAATAAAAATACTTACGACTGGTTTTTCTTCTCTTACTTTTCACACTTTTCTTCCTTATCCAGATACTTTGAGACAGTGTTATCCAGATACTTTTGTTAAGTTGGGGTTATTCATGATGGAGGAATACTATAATAATATATGTAATATATTTCTTAACATAAAGAAGCGGACATATTAACACGCGTACTATTACAGAATTTTAATCAAAACTTTATGGTCCGTAATTACATTGATAAATGTAACGGCCGTGTTAGATGACATCACTCTAATAACTTATAATGTTATCCAGATACTTTGAAACAGTGTTATCCAGATACTTTAAGACAGTGTTATCCAGATACTTTGAGACAGTGTTATCCAGATACTTTGAGACTGGTATCCAGATACTTTGAGACAGTGGTATAGTAGTGTTAATGGACAACCAGACTTTACTCATGAAGCATTCCAAATTTTAAAGTTAAAAAAAATGAATCCAACAAAAAAGTTATATGCAGTTTGATGATGGATGAAATGTCAATTTGACAGCAAATTGACTGGGATGGACATCAATTATATGGTTTTATTGATTATGAAATAGGATTTAATGAAAGCACTGGTGTTGTGACGTAACAAGTAACTGGTGTTGCTACGGAAGATTTCGTTTTACTGTTAGTTGCTGTTAATGGACATTCTAGTAGAATATTTTTTAATAGACGGACTAAATTCAAAGTTGAAAGCAAATATTGCATCTTAATGTCTCATTAAAGTTCATGAAGACAGAGCTCAAGCTATTTCTTTAACTTTTGATGGCACAGTGGCATACTTATCTATAATGAAGATTCTTGGTGCTGACTTTAATGGTGTAAGAAATCTGAAACCATACCTTTAATATAATTTTTAAATACATAGTTTCAACATCCAGTAAGTGCGGGACCAGTATTTTTAATTCTCGATGCCTGCCATATGTTAAAATTGGTTAGAAATTGCATAGGTGAAAAAAAATTTCTAAAAAACACTAACAATGGTATTATTAATTATGCGTTCATTGAATGGTTGTAAGAGCTTCAGTCAAAAGAAGTAATTTATGCTGCTAACAAACTAAAAAAAATACCATAGAGAATGGAACCAAGATAAAATGAAGATGAAGTTGGGAGCGCAACCCTTAAGTCAAAGTGTTACAGATGCTTTTGATTTTTTTGAAAATAAATTCAAATTAAAACAATTTCAAAGTTGTTTACCAACTATCAATTTTATTCAATTTATAAACAAAAGTTTTGATTTACTCATCTGTCTGAATTTTATTTTTTTTTACTTCACTAATATTTACGAATTCGCAAAAAAACTTTTTGCCTCGCTCTACGTCACTTTTTCAACGGGAGCTCGGCTTCACTTTCTTTTAATAGTTATAAGACCAGACTTTGCGATGCCGTATCCAGTATTTTACATATCTATGTGCAAAAATGAATGTTGATCATTTCTTTAAAAAATGCTTTAAAATGAAAACTACCTTTACGAAGTGAGAACTTACTTAAAAGTATTGATGGTTACAATTCGAAGCATTGTTTGAGCAATTATTTGCGGTTCTGAAGAGGAAAGTTTATTTGAAAATAGAGAGAACACTGCAACTATTCATTTAAATATTCAGCTATTTGTGATAGCAATTTTTATGCCAAATTTATTAAATATGGAAAAAAATGCACCTTGATATGGAACCTTCCTTTTCTTCCAACTATTCAAACAGTCAAATAAGTCGAAAATCAACTACAAGGGTGCCAATGTTACCCCGTAAAGAACCAAGATATTAAGTATTTGGGAAAAGATGAGTTCGATAATTTTCAAAATGTTAATAAAATAATAATTCTTGCTTCTCTGACAAAACAACATTCACCACCAGTGTTTAGATTTAAGAAATTTCAATTTAAACTGAGTTAAGTGAAATTAGAAGGCAGACCTCTTTCTTTAAAACCAGACTGGTGCAATGATGACTGTGTTTCATCATTGCACCAGTCTGGTTCTAAAGAAAGAGCAGTTATTATAGATTATTATTCAACTAATTTTAATGTCTTTTTAGAGTTCCATAAAGCATATACTGGAGATGGAAAACTATTTATCATCCAGTTTACAATGGAGTATTAAAAGTATATTCTTTGATATAATCCATTTAGTAAAAACTGTAAGAAATAACTTGGTGATTACAAAAAAAGGTTTTTCCTTTCTTTTCATTTGATTTGTTCAGAGACAATTTTGAAGCTCCAGCTGGTTACATTTCATGGGATTTGTTTTATGAAATTTCTATGAAAAAGATCAGTTATTAAATGGGAACATGAAAAAAGCAAGAAATAATAATTATTAGGTCAATCATCCCGAACACAACAAACAATGTCAACCTTGCATTGACAATATTTAATGAAACAGTTACAGCTGCAATATTAAGTTATTTTCCTGAAAGAAATGGCGCAGTATTTCAGTATTGCCGTTGTTTCATAAGTTATTTATCGCACTTAATTCAAAGTAGATATTCAATGCATGCAATACACCTCTGTCTGATTTTATTAGCCAACTTTTTAGTATTCTAAATATTATTTCTCCTATTCTCGTTCAACATTGCAGTTATTCTTTTTCAATTCGCATAAAAAGTTTTTAAGTTTTTTTAAACCAGTGCAGATTTTACTTTTGACGATCACCAAGAATGGATATGGATCTCGTATCGTTATAAACTTTTTTATAAATAATTTTCAAAAAGAAACTACAGATTCAGAAAGAAAAGATCAAATAAAAGAGTTGAAAAAGACAAAGAACCAATAAAATAGTGCTCACAAAATCATTTCATTATTCTTTTATACTTAAAAAATTGAAAAATTTTTTTACTTAAGAGTTTTAGATTTTTAGTCTTTGCAATATGTAAAGTTACTATTAGTAGAATGTTGTTATAAAAAGCATTCTGAAAACCTATTTCAATAATCCGTGTGTTATTGGAATAAACTGATGCAGACAATCAGTTAGCGAAGGATCTTGTGCAGCAAAATGTAAAAATATAAATGATAAATATATATAGAGAAAATTTAAGCATTATCTAACGATATTAATAAGATAAATAATAAATAATAGTAAGATATGAACAAAACATTCATGTCGCATAACCAAACGTAACCAAGAACCCAAGCATTCTCCGTAATTGTTCTTCATACATTTTTCTTCATGCATTCTCTTCGTAATTATTCATTTCATTCATACATTTTCTTTGTAACTCTTCTTCATACTTTCTCTGTAAAAGAACTGGCCTCATAATTTCTTACGGAAAATGAAACAAATCAGGCTGTGTAAATTCATTCCAGAATCATTTTTGTCATATGCTTACGTAGATTTAATTTTTTTAAAATAACTAAATTACTTTGTTCTAAATTTGTTTTCTTCCACTATTTTAGGCTTTAGCAAGTTCCAAAAGACTTTTAGTTTTACTCTTACTTTGTAAATGATTGTTATTAACACTATTAGCACTTCCACAAGCTTTGAAATAGGCTTATTTACAACATTGTGCTTATTTTGAATCTTCGAAGTAGAGGTATAAAGTACTAATTAGTTAATTGCAAATCTGCGAAAGTGCGAAAGTAAAGTTAACTTTGACTTTTTAACAAAAACAACGAAAAAAAAAAATGTAAAACGTTACAAATGGCCGTAAAAATTTTTTTTTTTATCTTTGGCAAAAATGTTTAATAAGTATGCTTCGCCACTCGACTACCGTCAACAACGTATAATAACAAAAAGCGTACAAGCTTCTATTTCAGACTGTTTCGTAAGCTATTTGTTATTTTTGAAAAGCAAGTTTAAAGTATTAATCAAATATCAATTCTGATCTAAGCCTTGAAGGGTTGAGACAAAGTTATCTAAGTTAGGCATCCGTGTAGCGAATAGCAATTGAAACAAAGTATTATAAGATATGCATCCGTGTGGGCTGAAATTTCATTACACAACTAAATGACGTATGCAATTACGTGGGTTAATGCAAACATGATAAGAAGATCATGAACATCAAAATTTACTAATCACGTGGGTTTGTTTGTCGCAAAGTTACGTCTTTTTTCTTAAGATTTTATCAGATTATTCCCTGGCGGAAAAGCATTTGCTAAAAGCAAAAACGTATACCAAATTGTATTTCATTAATCAAACCACTTATTGCAGAGCCTACCATGGAATAATGGCTTACAATTAGCAATTAGCGAAGTTGGAGAAACACGTGTTATATAACTCTTTATTTAAAAAGCATTGTCAACAAAAATTTATCACGGCGATTAACAAACAGACGAACCAGATTAACCATAAAATCGGACCGAGTAAAATAAAAAAAATAAACAAAAACCTATAACGCCAGCAACACTGTTGACATTGACACTTTGAATGTAACTCTTTCGATTAAATGTTTAAACTCGATCGACCGTTTTAAAGATTCCAATTTTAAGATTTGAAATCTTAAGCTGAGTCAAATGTTGATTGACTGAACATAATTTCTTAATTTTCAGCAAATTTTACTCTTAAAAAAAAGGATTACTTAACCAAAATTTTCCCATTCACAACAATCAGTTATGAAAGTAATTAAAAAGTAAAAAATTTTTATGCTTAAAAAACGTTAAATATTCTCAAGCATCATTTAAAATCTTTGTGTGGTTTTAAGAACTGGTGTAATCAACTCAAAACTTAGAGTAGTAAAGATGGTTTTTCCTGAAAAAACGTTTGAACAAAGTTAGAGTTCGCTAATTGTTCGAGTTGCCTATGTAAATAAGTTGAACTTTTTTTTTTTGAAAATTGGAAATTTTTTAAGCAATTTTTTGCTGCCACAAATAGAAAGCTCAACTTGTATTACTAATGACGCACATTGGGAGTTAAAGCGACTGGTATCTGAAGCTAATTGTTATATAACAAAAGTGCGTAATATCTCGCTGTACTCATGAACTGAAAAGGGCAAATTTCCATAACACTCCTTTGTTTCCAAATTCAGGACAAAAATAAAGACCTAATAAACATATTTTTTTAAAGTTAGTAAGAATTTTCTATAAACATTAAACTGCAACTAAGACTATAGTTTTGCAAAATTAAAATTTGTTACGCTTATGCAACTTTTATTTGTAAATTTTTCAAAGAGAGAAAGAATTTTAAAAAAGTCTGCGTTTAATGAAAACTGATTCTAAAGACCGCGCGGATTAAGGTGATTTCTATAAATTGTAAAGTAATAAACTGAATTGAAATAAGTTCAAGAAGAAGGCTCAAGATGAAGGTTTAACTGATTGTGTGTGCTGTTGTTGCTTTGTGAGCGCAAATAGTAAGTCAGAACAACTTTTTACCTACCGCGTTTGGTTGTAAGAGCTTGTTGCTTGAGTAAAAGTGTTTAAAATACAAAAACTTCTTTTTTATAACCGTTGTACTTTTCACATTGTTATAAGATATAATCTCTCAAACACGCGTGTTTGTTCGCTAGTTTTTAAATTTTATTTTCACACACAAGCAATTTGTTTGTAAATTTGATGCAAATTTTTCATTTAGACATTTTGAATAAACAACGAATAAAGGATGAAATTGTAAAAGAGATTGAAGTTGAAATTTTAAAAAAAATTCTTGCAGACGATGATGACGAGGCAGAGCAAGATGATCTCTCTAGTAATTTTTCTTTTTGTAAACTATTTACTTTTATCACTTACTCATCTGAATATTTATTTGTTAAAAGAAAAGCGAACAAATGGTTGAGTTCTTGAACTCTGTTTAGATTTAGGTGAACGACGTGTCAGAGACTTAATCGATATTCCAGGGGTTTCAATCCCGGGTTGGTCCATTCCAAGTGTCCCTTCAATCAGACTCCCTTCAATCAGGATCCCTTCAATTAGACGATGGTTTGGAAAAAAATGAGAACAACTGTATATTTCAAAGCGATTTTTTTTTTCTGATAATAAATAACGTTTTTAAAATATTGCGTGGTATATCCCAAAATCCAAAAATCCTAAAATCCCTAAATTCTAAAACCAAAAGTTAATCCACATTCAAGATAGTAACCTATAAAATAAGTAGGGGAAATTTAATCATCCAACGATTTTTTATCACTAGTTCTTTTTAGCTGTGCCAGTAATACTCCTCCAAGATGGGGAAACATCAAGAAAACATTCCGAAGCATAATGGGGAAGTGTTTACAATCTTTTTCGCCCTCATTATACTTTTTAACATATATTCTATGCATTATTTTTTTCTCTTCACCAATTCTAGATAAAACTTGCAAATAATTTTTCATAGTTGGCAATCGCATAGTCCCAGGCATCAGTTAACGCGGGCTGGCTATGCAGAATACTGGGGAAATATTCCGCGAAATATCATTAAATGGCATAGAGCTCTTTTAAAGTTCAAAATTTTTTTCCTAACAAAAATAAAATACGTCATGAACTAAAATCCTTTTTAAAATTCTTTTGCGCTATGCAAGATTCTGATGGATTATGGGGAAAAGGCTTCTATGCGTGGATATGTTATATGCTTTTATTGACTCTAAATTGAATTTTAGCATTATTTTGCAAGGGCGGATTCAGGTCCTAAAACACCATTTCTCGATAAATACATTCGGTGATACATTTTATTTATAATCGTAAACGCATTTGACTTAACTCGGAGTATGACAAGGATGACGGGGAAATCCGGTAAGGCATTTAAAACCATGAAAGAGCTTTCAGACATTCTAGATCCTTGCCTTAAAATCTTCCTTCAATGTCAGATCATATCTTCGCATCAACAGGCATATTCCGACATTGAAGGAAAATTTTAAGGAAAAAGTCTGTTCATCAAATCCAAACACAAATTATTCTTCGAACAGCTTTTTTGCTGTCTCTGACACTCTAATTTAATTTAAAGTTTAAAATTAGAAGATAACATTAAAAATGCAATTTTTAGTATCATTATATATGACATTTACATCTAATAATTTATATAGTTTTATAAGATTATTTTTTGATTGTTTTTGCTGGTAATTTACTTAATTTTTTCTTGTCTGTACGACAGGCGTAAAATTTGTAATACTTTAACATTAACTTCCATTTTTTATTTTAAGGCCTACGAAATTGTTATTCAGGTACAGCAAATCATTGTTGATAATCATTATAGTGAATAGAAAAGTTGCTGAAAATTATAACACAAGTAAGGCAGCGGTACAATCAACAATACAAAAATATTAAAAAAATTGAAAGTGTGCAAAATAAAGCGCGTTTAGCTCGTCCACCAAAATAGCTTCTAGAGAAAATAGAAGTCATCACAGACACAGGATGTTTGGTCTAAAACTTGTACCTAACATTCTCTGGTACCTTTTTGGCATTCAGGGGGTTCGTAAAGCAATTAGTTCCACTATTGAACACCGAATGGACAGCGAAGAGATTTTCGTGGGAGTAGAGTACCGTGTGAAGTCTTTCTTGAGGTATCTACATCTTCAGTTCCAAGCCCATCTTCCTCATGCTTCCTCTTCCTCATCCGATGGTTTTGATTGTAGATGGGATAGATTAATGGGTTTTTACACATTTAAAACTTTTATTCATTAAAATCTCTTTAAAAATTCAAAAATTAAACTAGAATCTTTTTGTTGAAACTAATCATGGCGTCTTTTTTAAAATGATTTCACAGCATTAAAAAGAATATAAAAATAAGCGGACTAGGAATAAAAAAAAAAAAAAAAGAGGACCAGGAATATCAAAACCAAAAAAGTTGTTTCTTTAGTTTGTGAAGCACAGATTTAGCGTCATTTCAAGACACTAGTTTAAACTCAAATATTATTTTGACAAAAAATTTTATTAGTGATAATGAAACAAACCTGCAAAAGATCATTTGACGTAAAATATTCCTTAACGAACTCTTATTTTTCTGGCAGGCCCTCGGCTCACTCAGTTCCTCTGAGGAAAGTAGATAGTCGTTGTGAAGGTTGTGGATGGCAACAAAACTTCTGTTTAGAATGTGCAACATCACCTCATTGTACTGCTAAAATGTTTCATGTACTGCAATTATGAAGGTAATTGCGTACATATATATCATACATATATATATATACATATATATATATATATATATCATATCATATATATATATCATATCATATATATATATATATATATATATATATATATATATATATATATATATATATATATATATATATATATATATATATATATATATATATATATATATATACTATATGCGACTAAATTATTCACACCCTATTACAAAATATGCTGTGGTAACCAAAGAATAACCAAATTGATTTAAATAATTTTTACAGATATTAAAAAAAAAATTATTACAACATTTATTAATAATGTAAACTAAAATTTTTGCAAGATTAATTTTTTTTCTAAGTAAAAATGAAAACTTCTTTAAAATCGTTGTATTAAGAAGCGTCAAAAGTATTCATATTTTTCAAGGTTTTTTAAATTTTATCCGAATTTTTTGTTTTATAGTTAATTAATATTTGTCATAAAATCCATGGACATAAATTATTGCTTGTAAGTGGCGAGGAACACTATTAATTAGGTTTTTTAAATACTTCTGAGTAATGTTATGCCTCTAAAGTTAAAAAGAAACCTTGTTTATTGATGCTGCGCTCAACCCAATTAACTTTTTATCCAAATATTACCACAAATTTTTTATTGGATTGGTATCCGGGTTTTGAGCAGATCACTCCAACACTTCTATTTCATTTTCTTCGAAATATCCTTTGGCAATCTTACTGGTATGTTTTGGATCATTGTATTGAATATTAAAAGAATTCAATTCCTTAATTTTTTTTTTTTTTTTTTTTTGACAATTAATTTACAAATTTTACATGGTTGCTTTAAAAACTTGAAATTTTACTTGCAAAATTTAAAATCTTTTATTTTGTCCGCGGAAAAAAAATTAATTTGACTGTTCAACTTGAGCGAAATTTTGATTTCATAGTGCGCCAATTAAAACACCTGTAGAATGAGAACCATTCTACATAATTTGATAAAAGTTGGTGCAAATACAGCTTATAGCCACACCAAACTCTGGATAAAATTTTATCTGGATTTATTTATTGGTTAAGGATTTATGGCAGTTTTAGTTTATATTTTGTTAGTTTTTTGCTACTTGTACCTCAAAACGTTACCGATTACTGTGATATTCGGTCACTATTTTCAAAATAATGGTTACATGAGTGATCTACTACGTAATACCAACAGTTTTTATTATAACTGTTTAATTGCTACATGTGCCGTTTTCATTTTATAGACCAAATATTGGTTTGCTATTTGAAGCGTGGTTTGACTTGGCTTATGCATAACGTGAAAATCTCAGCATTTTCTAAGGTATAAATTACTGCCAAAATGCATAAAAATGCTAAAAAGTGATTGAAAAATTTTTCTAAGGATACCTACATAGAAAATAAAAAAATTTTATTTTTCTTAAAACAGAAAAACAGTGAGAAAACCAAATAGTTGTTACATTGACTAAGATAATTGAAATAAAAAATTTAGATAATTAAGAAAACTGACCACTAAAAAGTTTGGAGGGCCAGTCTGAGGAAAATCAATCTTCACATATTAGGGTTGTTTTGAAGGAAATTTTTATAAAAATAATTGCAGAGGCACAAAAACAGAAAATCTCTATCGAAAGCTTTCTAAATGTGTAATAATTTTTGAAGAGAGAAGTGTTATGAAGGGCAGAATAGTCCTTTGAAGAGCAGTAAAAATCGTTTGTAGGACTGTCTCATCAAATAAGATCTCTTCTAAATTGTCATTAAGTGTGACAAGTATCTTTGATTTAAATAGTTATAAGTATGTTAAAAATTGTAATTGCTGACAAGTCTCATTAATAATTGTTAACAAGTATCACTAATTTAAATAATTATAAGTATGTTAATTATTGTAAGTATGTTAACTGGATTGTTTTCCAACATAAATTTAAGTTAAATTTAAAAAAAGGCAGAGTTTGATTTGGTGAAGTTAGATTTAGTGAATTAACACAATACCAAATCAAGCAAAGAGTCATGATGAAAATCGAAAGCTTGTGTGCTTATTATATCTAAAAAAATGTTTAAGACAGCTTACTGTTTTCAAAGCAGATTGAATATGAAAACTGTACAAGACCAAGATCAATATCAGTTATTCTATCGTACTACAAGGACTTTCACCTAAAATAACCCTCGGTAAATATTTATTCTTAAATAATTTTTACATACATATATTGAAAGAAAGTCTTAACTGTTAAGAAATGAGGCAGAAGAAATGACAAATGAGAAAGAAAGTCTTAACTATTAAGAAATGAGGCAATTTGGAATTTAAGAAAAGATAGATTTCAGGAAATACTTTTTTGACATGTTCCTAATCTCTTTTAAAAAAAAAACAAAGTTTACTATAAACATAAAAAATCCATGTTTTGGTTTCAGGTCAAAGTAGTGCCCTCCCACCGTCAAGCGCTCCAAAATTGACCACTCCAGCTCCAGCTAAATACACACACAAATGTTACACGGATGTTAAGAAAAAACGAAATGCAGAAAAAATATTTTTGAAACGTAAAGTTATTGAAATCAATTCTACATATTCCCGAAATAGTGGAAAGACAAATACTCAGACAATAACAGAGTATTTTGAACACCGAATCGATGCGTGGCCAACGTAATCAAGTGAATATCAAGTACACTCACACACTTGATATTCACTTGATTGCGTTGATAGCGTTATTGAAATGATTGTTAATACCAGCTACCTAATGGCATTTTTTTGATCAGCCGTCGTTTCGAAAGATGATAAAAACATTTTACCCAAAATTTAAATTGCCAGGTAATAATTAGCACAACTAAACTTTTAAATTATTGTTTTAAATTCATTTATTACTAAACAATTTTTAAATGTTTACCTGTAATTATAGTATCATTAATAGAATACTATAGTAACTAACAACATTAACTGATGTGCAATAAATTTTAACTGATTTAAATCTTGTATTGCAGGGTCTACAACATTGAACGTGAGGATAACCAAATGTTTTTATCTACAATCTGCACAACTGAAAGACTTGATGAATCATACAAGCAAAATAACAATTTCTATTGATGGTCGGACGAAGAATGGTCTCACAGCATTGTTAATTGGGATATCTGCTTGTTTCTATGACATCACCATTGATAAACCACGACATACTTTCCTAAATTTGATGGAACTCCAACATCCCCCACACGGGTGAGAATGTTTAAAGAAATGTCTTGACCAGTTAGAGAAAATCAAGTTATTTTGATTGTTTCAGACAATGGGTCTAATATGGTTAAAGCTATCAGGCTATTATAGGAAGTGTGAGCATTCCAGAACTAAGTTATCAATTTGGGAACCATAAAACTGTGGGACACATAAAACCATGGGGCACATAAAAAAGGTTTTTATGTGTCCCACGGTTATGTCTCTTGCATATTCATCACTTCCCTCATCTATCTAAATTTCATTAATTCACTAGGAACTAATAGAGAACTCTTCTTGTGAAACAAAGTTATTGCCCAGTGCTTTTGAAACAGTGGCACTATTAGTGCTCAACTTTTCCTCTGCTAATGTTTTATTCATAGTTTTCAGCCTGTTTTAAAACCTTTTTATTAACAAATTCACAATACTTAGAAATCCTTGACCAAACACTGTTGCCTCAATAGCTATTAATAATGTTGCTGCAACAATTCTAGATAATACTCCAACACTAGCAATCCCATAAATATAGCTATAAACGTTGTGTCAGTAGTGCTAGTTTTATTAGAGATTCTATGAAACTTATCAGGACGATTAACAAATTGACGAACCAGATTGATCCGATAGTAGGACCGAATAAAAAATACAAACAAAAATTCATAAACTCTGCTACAGATTTTGTTTATTTTAAGCCAGTAGCAACTTAAATGTAGCTCTTTGAATTAAATGTTTAAACTCGATTAATCGTTCTGATTTTAAGATTTGAAATCTTATGCTTGAACGATAAATTCCGAAATTGAATTTCTTAACTTAAATACTTCTAATCTTAAACTAAAAGTATTCATCCTGAAAAAGATAAACAACAACAAAAGTTGTTGACGTTTTCCTAACAAACAGTTACAAAAGATTTGAAATACTAAACCTACTTTTTGCTTTTAAATAAAAAAAGTCCTTGAATATTCTCAATAATCATATGAGACATTTGAGCAGTTTTAAGAATTGGTGTAATCAAGTCGAAACTTAGAGAAGTCAAAATGGGCTTTAGTGGAAAAATGTTTCAACAAAATGAGGATCACATACTGTTCGAAGTGCTGCGTGAAACAGGTGAATTACTAGTTACAAGTAGAAAATGTAAGTTTTTTAAAGCTTTTTTGTCTACCACAAAAAAAAAGCTCAACGTGTATGACAAATAAAGCACATTGAGAGTTAGAGTAACCAGTATCTGAGACATTTTGTTTTATAACAAAAGTGCGTAATATTTCGCAGAACTCAAAAAAGTCCTATATGCAATGTAAAGCTTATATATAACTCTCTTTTATTTGTTACTACAAAAAAAAAGAGAGTTAATTAAGAGCATTACACTGCATATTTGGCCTGCAAATATATAGGCCTAGATTTTGGTGAACTTGGAGTCTATAACGCTAATAACATAGTCACATAATAACGATAATACAGATTCTGCATGTAAATTTTTCAAATAGCAAAAGAGTTTCCTGATTGTGTGTGCAGTCGTTGCTTTTTTTAGCACGAACATTAGGTCAGAACGGCTTATTTCGTATCAAAAATGTTTATAAGAGCTGGTAGGTAGAGAGAAACTCTTTGAAATTTGAAAACTTCCATTTCAATACCGTTATTCTTTTCACATAATCATAAAGCTTGATTTCCCAAACGCGCGTAGTTGTTCGTTTGCTTTTTGTTTTCATTTTCATGCCAGTAAATGGTTTGGTAAACCTGATGCAGACCATGCTTTAGAATTTCTGAATTAGTAACTACTAGAGGATAAAACTGTGAAGTAGATTAAAGTTGAGACTTCAATCTTCTCCATAAATTCTATCGTGACGAGGCAGAGCAGGATTATTTGCCCAGTAAGATTTTACTTTAACAAACTCTTCTATCTTTATTTTTTACTCTTCTATAAACTCTTCTATCTTTATTTTTTACTCTTCTATAAACTCTTCGATCTTTATTTTTTACTCTTCTATAAACTCTTCGATCTTTATTTTTTACTCTTCTATATATATATATATATATATATATATACATATATATATATATATATATATATATATATATATATATATATATATATATATATATATATATATATATATATATATATATATATATATATATATATATATATATATATATATATAGCTAGAAAATGCTTCTTTTTGTTCAGTTCTTGAACTCTGTTTAGACTTAGGAAAATGTTATATCAAAGCCTTTATCGCTGTTCCACATATAACAATTCCGGTTTGGTTTATTCCAATTATTCTTTTCGTCGGATTGCCATCATTTAGATGGCAGTTTGGAAAATAGTAAAAACAATTTTATATTAAAAAAGTAATTATTTTACTGATCAGATATACACATTTTTTAATATTTCGATAAAATCAAAACGTTATTAGCATTTATCTTTTTTTTGAGCGCTTGATTCCAATCTTCATGAACCTTTAAATGGTACAAAGTTTTACTTATGACCCTACAATCAAAGCTTTAATATACCATTTGTAAACTGATTTTTTAAAATCAAAATAGAAATAGATTTGGAGAAACTGCAAGGTGTAATTACCAAATGTTGATTAGTAAAGATCTGTCAATTTTGATCAGTAAAGATCTGTCAATGTTTCATTCTCTCGCTCAAACTGTTAGAAGGTTTGGTACACAAGTTGATATCGTTCTCACTCAAGTGATTCCACCACAAAGAAAGAAGTCATCACGGGGGCTGCTGTTTTTATAAAGAACACTAAATGATTTGTTAATAAACCTCCCTTTAAAGGCTTCGATTGAGCAGGAAAGTGAAACACGTGGGTCACCAAAGATAAAGCTATTTTATCGCCAGCCATTTTTTATTGCTTATAATAGCAGGTGGTGCGTTTTTATTTAAGTCTAAACTGATGATGTTGTTGAGAAATGTGAGACCGTAAAGAGTGTTTGTTTGAGGGACATAACGAAGCACATCCTGTATTTCTGATGGTAAAACTAAAAAAGATGCATAAAAACTTTAAAAACACGAAACTAATTTATCTACAAAAAGACAAATTTATGGGGAAGAAAAGAATAAAACTACAGGCTAAGAAAAGAAAATGCCAAATGGTTACTGAAGAAAAAGTAAATTCTAAAATAAGTGCACTTACAAACTACTCGACCTGAAGATTTTTCCGTTTGATAACAGGGGGCCTGTTGCCTAGAACAAAAATAAATTTAAAAAATGTCAAAGTAAATATTATAGGTAACATCATACAGAATCTTTTCAAACTTATGGAGAGTTTGTTTAATCTTAACATGCAATTAAACCTCTAATAATAAATGTTCTTATAATATTAAATTATAATATAATATTTTTACATTATAATATATTAATGTTAAATTTATTATAATAGCTCTTTAAATGTCACCTTTGTGTAACTGGCAAGCATTTGTACACAAAACTTGTTGTTTCAATTTTGGTGCTATTTTGATTATTGTAGCTCCATTTTGGATGGACCAACGTGTTGTCTATAGAAATAAAAGTAAGCTTGAAATGGATTTTAATAAATTGTTAATTGAAAAAAATATTTATAATTTAGTTATTTTCATGATGCTCGAACTTTTGATTTGATCGAAGATTTGGTAAAAGATATATCCTAAAAATACTCAGAGCCATTTATTTTTACTCTTTTTTTTTGTCGTTGTTCTTGCTGTTTATCTTATGCAATTTAAATACTAGAAAATAGCTCTTTCTTCTTATTGTTAGGGTAAAGTATGAAAAGGTGCTACAAAATGAAAAAAAAAACCTCGTTTGTTCAACTTTTTCTTTCTTTCTTGAATTATAACTTTCTGAAAGGATTGCGTAAATCGGTCGTTATTTATTCCCATCCACCAGATTTTCATCACAATTATAAAATCATTCTTTCCTTCGAAAATTAAATCTTCGTTTAATACATAGCTTATCGAAAACTTTAGAAATGAGTCGATGTACATTTTACGAACCTAAAGTATTTATTTAACGATACTTCATCTTGATATATAAGTAACGCAATTTACTTCAAAACAACAATGCAGAGCGCGGTTTCTTTAACAAAAGCTCTAAATGTTTTTTAAAGTAACAAAAGACAAGTTAAAACTCACAAATATTCGCTTTAATTTTCCTCCTTCGATCACTGGACTAAAGTTCATGCTGGGATCTTGTTTTACAATGCTTTCAAAGTTTAGTTCCCTATCAGAGTTGAAAGAAATAGTCAGATTTTCAAGATCAGCAGTGCAGTCGGAAGTCGTGGTTATGTTGACATCGACAGAAATATTCTCACTGTAAAGTAAAATAAAATAGTGAAAATAATAAATTGATCGTCAACCATTTTTAAACTCTTTATTCCTTCAGTTATCCTACGAGTTTTGTCAGTCATCGCCATCTTTGTAGCATATTAGGTGCTTATAGTAAAACAAACAAAATATATAACTTTGTCATTTATATTTCAATACTATATTGTAAGCTTATTATATATGCAATCTTTGTAAAATTTGCATTATTGATTTTTAATTGTTTTAAATACTTTGTAGTCGTTGAGATATGATCACCTGCACCTTCGAGATTCTAACAATATTGTGAAAAAGCTCAAAAACTCAAAGTGCAATTTCATTGGTACTTTAACTGTTCAACAAAATAGAATAAAAAATTCACACAGGTACATACTTATTTATCAATATTACGCATATGATTGGTTTATAAAATATACATGCAAATAGTGGGTATCAACAAAATAATTATTTGCAATTAGGGGCCCGTATTTCAAGCTCTACAAACGATTAACTTTAACGTCTTGAGATTTCAAATTTCCAGCAGTAAACAATTAAAGTCCAGCATTAAACCAATAAAGTAGGCAATAAACCATTCGTTTTAATGTTACCTATTGGCTTCCTAGATGAAATTATCACTATGATAAGAGTTTACAGTTATATGGTCAGAACACACGTCGGTTTCTCCATCAAAGTATTTAATTCTTTATTAGAACACTCCACTTCAGCTAGTTCACTAATTTCTTTTTCGCTAAAAATTCAATTTTTCGTTTTTTTATTCGAAAACAATACTTGTGCAAACTGCATGAACGCCAAGCTCATACTGATCTTATGAGAGCGCAGCTGAGGCGTCCTGGGTAGAGTGACAGACTTATAAATTTTTGTTTATTGAACGTGGTAAAAAAAAATTTCGACGTTTGATATTGAAGCATAATATTTAAGGAGTACAAAGAAAAAAGAAAAATTATTTAAATTAAAATACTAAATTAAAGAATAAAGTACCCAAAAGGCCCGAGAGGCCCCAAGGTTACACTAACGGTTAGACAGCTGACAGCACAAAAAAGGTTGTAATAAGTGGATATATTAAAAACCCAGTTTATAATGTTACTTAGTCCTGTTTTATTCAAATGCTTTTTTTAAAATACCTTTTCAGATGTTTCTTTTTTTTTACTCAGAGTACAACTGACTCTTCCTGTCAAAGTTAATTTTATTCTGCTTCTTCATTCAATGCATCTTTATTAGTGATACACTGGGTTTTAAATATAAAATCCGGTTGAATAATGATGAAACAGTAATTAAATTATCTGAAACAAATTCATTTGCTTAGTGATTTAAATACAGAGCTGCTGTCACTAGAATAACAGCAGTTTTTAGCTTATTGACTGAAAAAAACTTATTTCGCTTATTGACTAAAATTAACTGTAGTGAACTACACTTTAAGCGTTTGCACACAGAACAGAATAACCAAGACAACACAAGTTTTTACTTTGTCCAGCATATGATGCAATTCCTCTGATAAAAGCATCGTGTTGTAAAGCTGAGTTGACAATTTATACAAATAGCAATATTCACCAGATTGCCAGTAACATTTTAAATCAGACATTAATTCATTTAAACTCGCGCTTTTTTACCTAAAACTGATATTGTTGCTAGGAATCAACTTTAATGGTGTGCCGTTTTTGTTCGCAACTCACAAATTGAACTCTCTTTAGAAACAGGATTTATAGCTTGTCTGCCTTTTTTCCACACACATTTTACAACCTTCAAAAAGGTGGCTCACTTTACAAAAGTAACGTTTCTTTTTTCATAAACTTTTTTGTTCTACGAATTTGTATTTTGTTTATTATATAAGCTTCTTCAAATAATAAGTAAGAGAAAATCAAATATTAGATCTTTATTTCTCTTTTCTAACATAAAATACTACCGGCAACGTTTGGCAGAAAAGTTTGTGACAAAAACTTCTTCCCTTTTTTAAAAATATATATTATATATTTTTAAAAAAGGGAAGAAGTTTTGTCTTCTCCTAAGTATGGTTATGGTGATGTCTCCCCTCCCTTCTTAAGTTTACAAAATGCAACAGCAAAATCCGCTCGCAACAAGAAAAAAGTTGCAGCCATTTAACTCAGGCAAAAAGCTTTTCTTAATAAAGGGCTTCTCTCACGAATTTCAAATATATTGCTCAATGCAAGACAAAAGAATTGCTTTTTGACAATCAGGCCTTCGGTATCGTACTGATTGGTATTGACCAAGATTAGCTGAGGTGACCAGCACCAGTTGAAATCAGATTCAGATTACCATTACCATTTCTGCCACAAAAATGCAGACATTAAACGAACGAGAATCATCATGAGATCTTAGTTTCTTCAATACCTCAATATGATTTATTTTACACTACATAATAACATAATAATATAAAGTTCTTCAGGATATTTAATTTATTGAAACAAAATACACGTCTTAGTATGTATTCAAAACAGTTCATTCTCTGAGTGAATCAATTCAACCGTGTGTAAAATAATTTTCTTTTATACATAAAATTTTTTAGTTTTATTTATCTTATTAGTTTTACTAATTTCTTTTCAAACAAACAAAATTAGTTAAAATATTTTACAACTCAATGTAATGTGTTTTCATAAAAATTAGAAGAAATCCGTATTCGGTGTAATCTTTTGATCAGTAAAAACCAACTGTTTGAAAGATGCAGTTGCACAAACTTTTCTGCCGGACGTTGGCGGTAGTATTTAATGTTAGAAAAGAGAAATAAAGATGTAATATTTGATTTTCTTTAATTATCAATTTAAAACGATGTGAGAAACTCTCTCGTTCATTGATTTTTGTGAATTTAAATATCCTTATGGTCCGGAAAATTTACAACCCGGAAAATTTACAACCCGGAAAATTTCTTATGATATTTACAAAGAATGATATCCTCATAGTTATCATGGCTATACGTTAGTTTCTGTGTGTCTAGTATCCTGACAGTAAAGAATTAACAAAGAAAACTTTTAAAAATATTATTAAAAAAAAAAAAGAACGTCACTTTGTTAATTTGCTTGATGAAAAAATTTTCAGGCTGCAAGTCTTCACTGACCGCGTAATTGTGACTGGAAGTAATGTTACAATTGTTGTTGTTTCGTTCGAGAATTGTATTACAGCCCATTCTGTGCTCTTATTTTCGGCACCCATGTCTCCAATCTGAAAAGCAATCACTTGAGAGATCATTTAATCACTTATCAAGTTTTATAGCTATAATGAGCAGTATAAGTTGTGCGCCGGAAAAGTTGTATGTTATATAATTTGTATGTCATATATATTTTATACCTACCAGTTGTCTAATGAACATAGTATTAGACAATTAAGACAAATATATTTTTAGCCAAACGTTTTTTGTATTTGCTGTGCATAAAATGTTTAAAAATAAAGAAATTTTTACTTTGAATAAATTACCTTGGCAATTATGTCATAATAATTTTCAACTTTTCCATACGGAGGATCCTCGTTATAAGTTTCTTGAATTGAATTAACAAGCTGACTGTCATTATGCCTCAATAAGGTTCTAGTAGCAAAAGAACTTCTTCCCAAATCAACAAGTTGTGAAATAATAAATCTACCAGACCTCTTCACAGGATCATCCAGGCTATCGATCATGAAAATTTCGCTTTTATCATTTATCTTGGCGAAATAACTAATTCTAACACTAATTTTCATTAATGATCCAATGGAATAACTCACCGGATTGAATAACAACATAAGCACTAGGAAAAATTAAAAAGTTTGTTTTTAGAACTTTATATATATATATATATATATATATATATATATATATATATATATATATATATATATATATATATATATATATATATATATATATATATATATATATGTATGTATGTATTATTTATGTATATATATATATATATATGTTATATATATATTTAGGTTGAAACGAGAACAGAAGCTATCCCCATCCCCAACCCGTTTCCATTGGGTTTTTTCTCATCTCCACCCTCTCTCCATCAGGTTTCTCCCCATCCCACCCTATTACCGTCCCCATCCCTATCGCTTCTGCTTCTCCCCCGTCCAGTTACCGCATCAGAAATAAAAATTTACATAAAAAAATGTTATATTTTAAAATTTTTTATTAATATAAAATTAGAACTGTCCGGGGTTGAAAAATATTACCACTTGAATATTATCAACACATAGACCTCATTTCTTTGTTCAAACCATGCAGAAATAAGAGTGCACTGACTCAATTTGGATGAAGTTGTGTCCTTCTATCCTCCAGTGTTCTTCCAGTAATTAAAAACGATCGTTCTGATAATGTACTTGTTGTTAGAATAGACAACACAGATTGTACTACCTATGAAAATTTTGCATAGATTCCAATTTTACTTTTCCGGTATTAAGAAATGTTATAATCAGAATCTGTGCTGTTTCAGTCGCTGTCAACCTTATTGATGGCAGCATTTTCACTTTCAAGTAAATTCACAAAAAAAATCATTTGAATTATCTTTATGTATTTTCCTCTTTTTTTTCAAGTGGCTCAAGAGATATATTTTGAGTCCAAGGAGGTTGATCTGACTAGAGAAAAACCATCGAGCATACTTTTTTAAACTTTTCAGTATTTCTTTAATTCCTTCTTCTGCCATTATTTTGGTTACAATTCTTTTAAATTTTTGATCCACAGCAGTTGCAACTCTATACATTTCATTTATTGGAATATAGCGCTTCAACACTTTGTTTAAAGATGTCTTAAACTTTTTTATGATAATATTATCTGTAGCCAATATCTGCAAATATTTTGTTATTTTAGTTGCAGTAACAATATGTACAGAACACTCTTTGTTGGTTGAATGATATTTAGTAGTAGTACCAAATGGTGTAGACACCGTGATGATATTTTTCAATAAAGTTCAATAAAAACTTACGCTGTCATCGTTTTTTGAAATAAAATTGTTGAACGTTAATTTATCCATATCTAATTATTTTTTAAATTAAAAAATTATTATAAGTTCAAACTAAATATGCGTGCTAACTTAAGTTTCCGCTAATAATCCCAGAATTTAGAAAAATCGGTTCTTGAAAATTATTAACATTACTTTAGTTACATTTTATGAAATTTCGTTAAATGACACATTTAGATTAGATTCATAAAAACCATTTGTTAAATGATAAATTGTTAATTGTTTTTATAAATCTAATATAGATACTCATTACTATTTTTAAAATAAGTTTTAAGGAAGGAAACACATCCAAAACTTCCTCTTACATTCAAATTCTTGCTTCAGCTGCAAAAAGTCTGGCTGCAAAAAGTGCGGGTTCTGACTCCATACAGGTTTGTTTAACAGATTAAAAAAACACTTGCTCTTTGCAAAAAAGTTACCTCTTGCTCCTCCATTTTTAAAGTGGAATCGTTAACAATAGGTTATTTTTTGTTGTCTTACAGTCTTTAATAAGAGATAATTGCATCCTGAATTCAACTGCAACATACTTCTGCGAGATATTTTTTTGTAGTTGGCGATCGTCTGAAAATTTCTATCGATTTTCATACCTTCTTAATTAGCGGACTACAAATTACATCATTAACACCAAATTGGCTGTCAAGATGTTTATGATTAGTTTCAAAATGAAACAATTTTTTGAGGTCAAAAAAAATCTCATCATCGGTAGAGTTGCTCTCTGAAATATCTTGTTTTTCTGATTGTTTGTCTTTGTCAAATTTCTGATCTATTTGCTTTCCAATATCCTGCTTTTGATATGGTATGAAAATGAAGTAATATGAAGTAATGAAAAACTTGTACTTTAAAGAAAAATCTTTCTGCAACTGAGTTTAAGCGTTTTTTGTCGGCAATTTTTAGTGATTAAAGATTTTCTTGCTTTTTGGCTTTAATTTACAACCTGCGGACTGCGTTGACTTTTGTGGGTAAACATTCGAATCTTGTTGCTATATCAACCAGCAAATATCAGTTAAACGAAACGGAATTGAACGGAATTCAGGTTGAACGAAAGACCATCAAGAGCATTCATTCGGAAAAGCATAACAGAAAGTGATTTTTCATCTCGCTTCAGTATCGGAAAATATTTGTTTAACGTTTTGCTTTTTTTTTGTGAGTGGTTTATCTGGTTTGCTAGCCGAGGTTGTAGTGTTGTCATAGGGTGTGTCGATTTTTAAGGTAAAATGAACTTTTTCAAATTTCGAAAAAAGAGTAGTGAAAAAATAACTTCACCATTTTTTAAGAAAAGTGATATTTTCAGAAATGAAATCATTTTAGTGCTAGCTTGATAAATTTTGATTCTTAATTCACTTATTTTGGTTATTTCCAATAATTCGCAAATTCTCATTTTTTTTAAAAAAAAGTAATTAATACATCATAATCGGACCAAAAGGAAAGCTCCGGAAAGAATTTGACATAAAAATGTCAAAAAGAACAAGGAATGCATTATTTTCCATTAATTTTGAGACCCATTACACCATTACATGGGTCTCAAAATTAATGGAAAAAGCTCTAATCTGAAGTTGAAAGTACAAAAATATACGACAAATCTCTAATATTCGCCATCTTGAATGAGGATTTTTTTAAAGTACTAACAACCTTTTTTAAAGTACTAACAAACTTCTAAATTATCGAACGTTTTGAGAATTCATTCATATTTAAATTTATCACGCTAATTCGGTTTAGCTGGGATCATTGCTTTGTTGTCTAGATTATCTTTTAAAAATTTTATCAAATAAGTTGAAAAATTTTTTATTGGTTTTATACTAAAATAAGTTTAACATTTGTAAGTTTTTTGTATTAAAAATATACATTGATATTTCTTCTAATGCTTTAAATTAACCCCCCGTGAAAATTTATTTTTATTATAACTGTCATGTAAAACGGAATGTTCCGGTACTAACTTTCCAGTAAATTTGTTTATCTAAATATCATGGCCCTTCGAAGACCAAAAATAAACAAATTTGACTCTCTTTCCTTAACAGAAATAGGAGCAAAATTCAAATACAACATTGAAGCTACAATCTACTGGTGCAGAACTTATGGTTTACTCGCCGAAAGTATGAACTGTAGTGTATGTAACGTGGCCTGCACACAGCAAGTAAAGAATGGATCACACGATCAGTTCATTTGGAGATGTCCAGTTAAGCAGTGCAAAAGAACCTTCAGCATAAGAAAAGGCAGCTTTTTTGAGAAATCCCAACTAATTCTATGGCAAATATTAGGATTAACTTACGTTTGGAGTAGAAGTGAAGGTAAGAGTCGGGGATTATCAATTAGCGATATAAGGTAAGAGCTTAACATAGGAAGCGATGACACCATTGTTGATTAAAATCAATTTTGCAGAGATATTTGTGTTTCATATTTCATCAATAACCCTGATCCAATAGGCGGTCCAGGGTGCATTGTTGAAATAGATGAATCTGTTTTCTGTCGAAGGAAGTATCATGTTGGTAGAGTAATCCCGCAGCATTGGATATTTGGTGGATATGAACCTGTTACTAAAAAAGACTTTTTAATTCCCGTCCAAAATCGCGACTCTGCAACGTTGATTCCAATCATACATCAATGGATACTTTCTGGCTCTATTGTCTGGAGTAATATGTGGGCAGCTTATAATGATTTGCAAGCACCTGCATATTTACATGGCACTGTCAACCACACCCTAAACTTTGTATAACCTCAGACTGGCGTGACAACAAACCATGTAGAAGCTATGTGGTGTCGAGCGAAAGCAAAATTCAAATCAATGATGGGACCAACTAACCGTGAAATGATAGCTGACTATTTGTCTGAATTTATGTGGATGTAGAGATTCCCTGAACATTGGTTTTTTCATTTTTGGGATCAGGTTGTGACAGCGTATCCTGTTTGACTTCCTCGAAAGCTTATTGTGTGCATTAAACGTTACTAACATTATAATTCATGCCGAGGACTACGTAAATCAAAAAACGGCTATTTTCATAGCCACTTACATTCACTAAAAACATTTTTGTAAAGAACGTAAGGAATTCTATTTTCATTATTCGAAGAAAGTTTGTCTTTTCAATTACTCTTTCTTTAATATTAAAGATTTAATATTACCAGAGAATTGTCGTGAATAAGTCTTCAAGACGTAATTGAAGGTGTGTGAAGGCGTGTTTGAAGGTGTGTTTGTGTGAAGGCGTGTTTGAAGGTGTTAATATTTTGTAGATGCTAATGAGTGTAGGAGTTAAGGTATTTAATTGTTAATGCATAAAATGTGCGAAAATGACGCGATTGTAAGAATGAATAAAAAGAGAGTGTATTTTGTAAAATGTATTGATTCGCAGTCAGATGTAAAATATATTATCAAGTTCAAAAAGTGACTCTTTAGTGTCTCAGGGAAAGTCTAAATAATTCCCCACAGAATTGTCGTAAATTTTCTTATAAATTTAAAATTCACATAAAGGAATCATGTTTCGCAAGAGTAACACGCTTTATAGCTCGTTTTTCTGTCCGATTACACATTAGAAACGAAGCAAATGAGCTTGTACTAGAATGTTTCTTATTTTAAGAGTACTTTTTTGCAACTCATACTGAAAAGTACTAAAAGTTGCTTAATTATCGAAAGTGAGAAAAAGTGTATAAAATGAACTTTGAAAACGTGTTATCAAGTTTTGTCAGCTAAAATAGTTTGAATCCCATCACTGTCATATAATCCTAAGGTTTGTCCCTGAACAGAACACAAATTAGGAAATGTTCCTCGAATCTTAATAAAATAAGTTTCTTATCGAAAAGTTACTAAGTACTAATAGTTTCTTAAGATTTTGGGGCTTATAGTACTAGTTTCTTATAAAACAAGTTTTTTATTTAAAAAAAAAAGAAAAAGTGTACACTCGAGGGAACTTAGCTGTTTATTATAAAGTAAAAAAAAAATTTTTATTGTAAAAACCGGGCTGGCATTTTTTGCTTTTGAAAATAAAACCAACCGTAAAGTTAGTTTATTCAAGATGGTGAATATTAGAGACTTGTATATTTTTGTACTATCAACTTCAGATTAGAGCTTTTTCCATTGATTTTGAGACCAATGTTTTTATACGATTCTTAATCAGGATAAAATTCTCTAGCAGAATCAATCATAAAATGGGGGAGGAGGGGGGGGGGGGGAAAGAAAGTCGAGTAGCGCCAACTAATCCTTTGTTCAGAGTACAAATGTGATTTAGAATGTATGGAAAAAATTCATGTAAAGTGTCAATGTAAGAGAGATGAAAAAATACCGATTTTAGAGCTTCAGTTCATCCAATCTCAGAGGACTAAAGTTGGTAGTTTTGGAACTTTCCATATTGGTGGTGCAGTTGGAAAGAATCCAAAAAAATTAAAATAAAACAACAAAAACAAAGAACAATGAAAACAAATAAAGAAGAAAAGGTAACTATTTAAGTAGAATGCTTGAACAACTACACCACATACTCAAACATGTATATATGTATATATGTATATATGTGTATATGTATATATATATATATATATATATATATATATATATATATATATATATATATATATATATATATATATATATATATATATACATAGGCGCCGAGTTCACAGGGGTAACAGGGGCAGTGGCCCCCCCAGAAATTTATACTAATAATATATAATCACGGATTATTACGGGGGCGAACAGATACTCTCGCCCTCATGATATGCACATTCTGAAGCAATTTTACAATCCATGCTTTGCAGCAAAAATGCAGAAGAAAGAAAAGAAGCTGTAAACAGAATTCTTAACATACAAGTAAGATAAACACCAGAAGTAAGATAAACACCAGTAATATAAACACCAGTAAGATAAACACCAGAAATAAATTCTGATACTAAACAGCTATCAGACCTTATAACATGGAATTTAAGTGTTACTGACTATCCACTGACCTGCACTCTTACCTCTGCCACAATCAAGGAGTTTGCAAACTATCCTATGGAAGTTCCTCACTGGAATTCTCATACGCAATCAGTTAAAAGATGTGTCAAATTGGTAACTGAAACTGCAAGCCATGTTTACACACATGAGCAAAGAGAATCATATATACGTTTTTTTGTGAAAAAGTTAAGAACCACAAAGAATTTTTGGTGCTAAATGCGGCGGAAACGTCTTTTTTAATTTCTTTTTTACCATTTTTGTTTAAATATTCTATTAATGACCTGAGTCATTACCAAAAAAACAATAAAAGTATTTGAAAAAAATTAATTTTTTTTTAAATACTTTTAATTTAATTTCAAACAAAAAAAATTCTTTTCTTTTGAAAAAAATGAGCAGAAAAGCTATTACCTATGAAGATCGTGTAAAAGTGGTGCATTTTCACCAGGAAGGTAAATCCGCTCGTGAAATTGGAAAAATAATAAAGCGATCACATAGTTCGGTGTTAACTATTATCAAAAGATTCAAAGAGACGAAATCTTACCTTAATCAACATTGTTCTGGAAGACCGCGTTTGACGACACCCAATGATGATCGCCTTTTAAACAGGTTGGCAAAGAAAAATCGAACCATGCCGTCGCATGAATTAAGAAGGGAATGGAAGCTTTCAAATGGACGTCAAGCATCGGCATCACTTGTGCGTAGGAAACTATTAGCTAACAATATGTTATGGAAAAAAGCTGTTCTAAAACTGCGACTTACCAAACAACATTTAAAAAGCGAAAAGAATTTTGCCAAAGCGTCAAAGAATGGTCTAAACAAAAATGGAGGACAGTAATGTTCATTGATGAGATAAATATCGAGGTTGATAACCGAAAAAACCGAATTATGATTCGCAGGCAGCCTTCAGAAAAATATAAACTCGATTGTATAGTTCAAAGAACAAAACAAAGTAGCGGGTTGGTTGGAATTTGGTGCTGCATGATATATTATGATCTCGGTAGGTTTAAATTATTTGATGGTCGACTCAACTCTATTTATTAAGTCGATATTTTAAATAACAACTTGTTACCGTCAATTAATGCACTTAAGCAAAGCGTTCCGTTCATTTTTCAGCAAAACAATGCACCATGTCACAGAGCTAAATTTGTCTCTGAATGGTTCAAAAGCAAAAATATTGAGCGTCTAACTTGGCCACCAAATTGCCCAGATCTAAATTGCATTGAAAATCTTTGGAGTTGGCTTGATAAAGAGATTGCCAAGAAAGCACCAAGGAGCCTTGAGGAGTTGCACAATATTTTACCAGCAATACTCGGAAACGTTCCCAAACATATTTTAGAAAATTTAAAAGACTCAATGCCAAATCGTATAAATGAGTGCTTAAAAATTCATGGTAGAATTACGCGGTATTAGGTAAAAATTACCGTTTTTTGTTCTGTGGTTCATAACTTTTTTACAATTTTTTTTAAATAAAAATTACCTATAAAACTTTGAATATATTTTTTTTATTTGTTTAAAAGTTTTTATCATTATTATTATTTTTTATCTTGTTTGTCTATTTTCTAAAATTTGTTATTATTATTTTTTTAACCAGAAAAATATATTCGGTTAAATAAAAATTTAAAAATAAAAATAAGTTATATTTTGTTTTTGTATTTATACATACATACATACATACATACATACATACATACATACATACATACATACATACATACATACATACATACATACATACATACATACATACATACATACATACATACATACATACATACATACATACATACATACATACATACATACATACATACATACATACATACATACATACATACATACATACATACATACATACATACATACATACATACATACATACATACATACATACATACATACATACATACATACATACATACATACATACATACATACATACATACATACATACATACATACATACATACATACATACATACATACATACATACATACATACATACATACATACATACATACATACATACATACATACATACATACATACATACATACATACATACATACATACATACATACATACATACATACATACATACATACATACATACATACATACATACATACATACATACATACATACATACATACATACATACATACATACATACATACATACATACATACATACATACATACATACATACATACATACATACATACATACATACATACATACATACATACATACATACATACATACATACATACATACATACATACATACATACATACATACATACATACATACATACATACATACATACATACATACATACATACATACATACATACATACATACATACATACATACATACATACATACATACATACATACATACATACATACATACATACATACATACATACATACATACATACATACATACATACATACATACATACATACATACATACATACATACATACATACATACATACATACATACATACATACATACATACATACATACATACATACATACATACATACATACATACATACATACATACATACATACATACATACATACATACATACATACATACATACATACATACATACATACATACATACATACATACATACATACATACATACATACATACATACATACATACATACATACATACATACATACATACATACATACATACATACATACATACATACATACATACATACATACATACATACATACATACATACATACATACATACATACATACATATATATATATATATATATATATATATATATATATATATATAAAGAAATTAGTTTGTACCTTCAAAATCAATATGTCTTTGAATATCCATATATAGTGTAACTCCAGTCGTTGATACTTCACAAAAACAGTCTGTTGGATCTCTCGCTGCTCCAACAATTAGCTCGCCATTTAAAAATTTTTGACCGCAAATTTGACCACACTTTTCCTCTGTTGTAAAGCTTTCTTGTCGAACATCACCTTTAGAATAACAACCCTGACTCCATATTGGCAAACATTTCAAAAAGGAAACTAAAAAAATTGTAAAAGAAATCTTTAAAGAAATCGGCTATTACAAATTATTATATATAAGCTATTACAAATATGCAGAAATATAAAAAAATACAAACAAAAAAATATGTAGCATTTTCACGGTTTCAATGAAAAAAAAAAATTTATAGGATTCGGCTGCAGCCAGAGAATTTGAATAAGCTACACCCGAAATAATATTGATTGGAAAAAGTTTTTTCTTTTTGAAATGTTCGGTTAAAAATATTCGATCAAAATATTTTTCTATCGATGAAAAACATTTTTTTGTTGAGATCAATTTTACCCTACGAGCGAGAAAGCGTAAAAATGATGAAAAAGGTTTTATAGCGTAATTAGCCAAAATTAAATTAACCGAAAAAAAAAACGATTAAAAGCTATTATACTGAATTATTGGTTTAATTTATCAATGGACCAAAAAAATGTCAAAAAAACGAGCAAAAAAAAACAAACTGAAAACATGTTTTGGACGAGTTATTTTTGTTAATGGTTGACGCGTTCTTTTGCAAACTTTTTTTTATTTCTGTTTTAGGAAATCAAATTTCCAAACAAACTACTAAATAAATAGCATCTTTACCTTGAACAATGATAATAAAGATTGAAATGTACATTTCTTTTGTCATATTTAAGAAAAGTTGTTTTGTATTCTCATTAAAGTCAAATAATATTGCGTTAAAAAAGCACAAAAAATCTGCTTGGATTCCTTGGATCTTTGAGTTTTCATGTCCTTTAAATGCTGATTTAAGAGATCTCACTGTTAATTTCTAAGATTTTTTTAGGACTCCAAGGAAACAGCCACATGAGATTCATCCATAATTTATACCTTTTTTGATAAAAATATGGCTCCACAACGTTCAAAACCAGTTTATTATCACAAATTTGTAATTAGAAAAAATTTTTGACAAATTAAAGAGAGATGGTGAGATAATTGTCATGATAAAAAATTAGTACAATGGAAGAAAAGAGACGGAAGCTGTTGTCTAATTATTGCTGATTGTTTCGGAATAATATATTTCGGGAAAGTTTATTTCGGAATAAATTATTTCAGAGTTTAGTTTATTTGCAACTACGTGATAATGATACTTTTAATTAAAATAAAGTCTTTGCTTCTATGTAACGGATTATATGTGTCGCCTGAAATCTTGTTTCACGAATTGTCAAAAATAAACATTTCATATGCTACTTTCCCGTACGTGCGGTCTGAATAAAAACGTGTCGTTTAAGGATCCTAAGAATGATGATTCATATATCACAGCATTTGTGAACAAAGATGCATTATTTATATATGGTTTTCATAACTTTTAAAATAGCTTTCAAAAAGTAATAAACTCGGAATTTAATTTTTCAGAGGAGACTGGTGAGGAGGGGATTATTAGTATGATGAAAGGAATATCAAGTTGAAATGTATGGGTTTGATTAAAATTTTGACATTTTTTATTTTAAAACCACATAACCCTAAGATATGGCTGGAAGAGCTGTGTAAACTTGGCTGTCTGAAACTCGGTTGTGTATTCAAAATTTTGGGGCCTGGGATTGAATCTGTAATCGCAGCTCACGGTTGCTGCATTTTGTACAGTTACGGAAAAAAGCCTCATACTGTTACATATACTTTTGTAGCTCTCGACAAGCTCTATCTAAGTGTACTATCAAACATTAACGTAGTAAATTTACTACACTAGGTAGATGTCTCTTTTGGTAAGAAAAACTAGAATGACTGTGGAAAAATGTATCCGGACAGTTACTCTCTGCTAATTTTTGGTCAAGATTTTCAAAAATGATCATGATATAAAATCTTGTAAGTATCCTAGTAGCTTAGGATACTATAAGATCTTATAAGTATTCTAGTAGCTTAGGATGATATAAGTAAAAATGATAAAAATCATAATATCTATTTCTGTAACATTTATAATCCATTGACAACCTTTACCATGGTGAAAAGTAAAGAATTGACAGAAGTTGCTAGGAAAGATTTTGAAGTCATGTTCTACCATCTGCTCGAGAGTTATTCGATGGAGAATTCTTATTCCAACAAGATGGTAATTCAAAACATACGGCAAAAAATACCAAAGCCTGGCTCCAAAGCAAAGTTATCGAGCGGTTAGATCAGCACAAAGTCCAGACTTGAATCCTATAGAAAACCGTAAGCTCATATTGACGAAAAAAGACGATATCGAGGAAGCACTCAGAAAATACTGGAATTCTATAGATACAACGAGGGGTAAGGGTCTGGTTGAGTCGATGCCTAAAAGAATTGACAAAGTATTAACTAATAAAGGAGGATGGACTAAATATTAAAGAAATAAATTACGAAAAAGAAAAAAAAATTTTTTGTCCGGATACTTTTTTCTACAGTCATTTTAGTTTTTCTTACCAAAAGAGACATCTACCTAGTGTAGTAAATGTTTGATGGTACAATTAGATAGAGTTTGTTGAGAGCTACAAAAGTATATATAAAAGTATGAGGTTTCCTTCATTTAATACAGAATTATGCCTAAAAATAGTTTGTCCGGATATTTTCAAAAATAGTTTGTCCGGATACTTTTTTCCGTAACTGTAAAACTTTTTCTTCATCTTTAATTTCATTCTTGAAAAAATATTATTTAGTGGACAATTTTGAAAAGAAAAAAAAGTTCAAAAAGAAAATTAAAAATTTTCATTTTTTGTTTACACAATCAGTAAATTTACAAGTAGGTTAGGGACAGGCTGTTTACAAGTAGGTTAGGGACAGGCTGTTTACAAGTAGGTTAGGGACAGGCTGTTTACAAGTAGGTTAGGGACAGGCTGTTTACAAGTAGGTTAGGGACAGGCTGTTTAGATTAGTCGAGTATCTTGAAGGTTACACGGAAACCTCAACGTATCATACATTCAAAATGATCACAACGTATCACAAAGATTCAAAATGATTTCACTTTATTACATCGGTCTCGTTTCATATTTGGTTTTATAAAAAAGTTTAAAAAATGTATACAAATATATTTAATCAAGTTTTATAAAGCTTCGAATTAAAAAACAAAACATAAAATTGATATTAATAATATGAATAGTAGTGATGTTAACAATATTAAAAAAAGACCAATCTTTAACAATTGGCTCAGCTGTTTGATTAATCCACGTGTGTCCATGGATTACTATTCCGTGTATCTAATTTAAGAAACGAAATAAGTTTTTACTGAGTTTTGTTTCTTTTATACCACGAATTAGAATTAAACGCGTTGCCTAAAGCGGAGGTGACCCCATAATGCTTTGACTTGAACATAAAAAGTAATAAAAAATATCGATAATTTTTAACGTAATCTTCGTTATGAAGACATTCGACTCGCACTTCAACGGAGAAAAGTAATGAGTTTTTGCCACTGACGTAAACGTTATGTCGTTAAGCTCGATAAATTAACGATTATCAAGTTGCACTTTTTGCATAAGCTCATTCATTAAAGATCTTCGTTCGTCGTTCCTTTCCCCTTTTCTAAATATTATTAGTGAGAGTTTTAACAAAAACTAACTTTATCATCGTAATTACTATTGAAAATTAAATTGTCACCAAGAATTATTCAGCAATAGTTTTAGTTAAGGAACAAAAAAAAAAATAAAATTCATTTTACTTGCCTCATACCATCACAAATGACATCAAAAAATGACATCACAAATGACATCACAAACAAAGAGTTTTGATTATTGAAAGCAGTCATGTTTTTCCGTTTGTGTCGTTTGCAAAAATTGGTCACATTACTAGTTACCAGTTTACTTTGTAGAGTACTATTTCTTGAATTGCTGTCATTTCAAGTCAGACTTAATTTAAGCGCACGCATATGCTAACACATGAACACACGCAAACACTGGCAATAAATTTATAAAACTCTGTTTTTTTAACAAGGTTTACGTAAAAGTCATAAGATGAAACCCCTGTTTTATTACGAATAAACATTTGCTTATAAAATATATATATTCAAAAATATTGACGCTTACAAAAAAGCCTATGGTTGTTTAAAGATCCAGAGGGAAAATCCATAAACCAATTTTTTAATGTAAAAAAATTTGCTTTTTTTTTTTTACTTGTGCAGATTTATTTTACATTATGGTTTGTACGCATGCGTGAATTGTCTTGTTCGTTTCAAAGGATAGTCTGTTAAGGTATGTTCAACAAAAAACAAAAAAAGCAAAAAAAAACTTCTGCGTGTAAACCTCGTTCTAACATTATATTTTTCTGCGTGTAATGTGAACCTCGTTCTAACATTATATTTTTCTGCGTGTAATGTGAACCTCGTTCTCTGCGTTGATTTGTTAGTCAAGGTTTGTTGATCAGGTTTCACATGTATAAACGTGATGATGACAACAGTTTTCTCTCAGATTTGTCAGTTAAGGTCCCAACATCATATATACTAACAATTCTTTTAGGATGATATTTACCTTCGTACTCTTTTCCTACTTGGTCCCATTCCTAAAGTGGTTGAGGGAGGTTTGTTTAGTCTAAACACCCAGTCCATTTTCATACCTAAATATCGCTTTAATCCATTTGGGAGTGGTAAATCAACTAATGCTTCAGGCGAAGAAGATATATTTTTACTGACTTCCTTACAACACAAATACTGCAACGAAAAGTTAGTCTTGTAACTGCATATAAGTTTCATTCGAGTACGAGCAGCAGTAGAGGATATCATTGGATATAAGTTTTTACCTAAAAGCCCATCAAAAGCAATGCCTAATGGTTCCCCATTTTTATAAAAAGATAAAGTTCCTTTCCACAAGTCAAGATGGCATCCGATAACTGATCCCCTTTCAAATTTTTTTGTAAATTCACGGGTTTTTCCGTTGTGATGCAGCGTTCCAAAATAACTTATACCCCAACTGTTTGATTCTTTTCCAATAATGCTGCAAAATTGCGATTTGTATTTGTTTAAATCCATTCCTTCAGAACCTATGCCAATCATCTAAAATTAAATTGAAATCTATTTTAATTATTGAAGCTCTTAAAAAATTTAAATTTTTCTTGAAAACATTCAAATTGATGTTTAACGAAGGGAAAATTCATAGAGATAAAAAATTGCCAAAAAAAAAATTTTAATTTTTATTAAATAAATATTTTTTATGGCAAAACGATGTTTGAATTGAATTAGAATTAATTCTAGATACGAGTGATCAAATTCCGCACTTCGCTTCTCAACGTAAACAAATGTGCCATCTTCTTTTAAGTTTTTTTTCAATTATTTGAAACCTCTTCTTTGAGCTTGTGTCAAAAACCTGGTGCGGCTGTTGTATCTCTGCATCTTTCTCCTAAGTTTGAAACTGTAACCTGCAAACATCTTTATAACATCATATCATCTTTATTTCTTTTTGTGTAGCTACATAACAACAGACTTATTCAAAGCTAAAATAAGGGATCAAGTTTTTTCAAACAACTTGCACCAATTTAACAAACAAAATCAAAAATCTAACAAAATCAGATTGATTTATGTTTTGCAATCTTTCTTCTCAATCCTCCCTTAATTTTTAATACTAACTTTTTTTATATCAACAGTTGTTATACGTACCATATCGGTTCCGTAAACTGCGCTTGATAATTTAACTTCCCAGTAGTGTTCTTCTCCTTCACGAAGTTGTCTTTTACCACGAACGGCAGCCGTCCCGCAGCTGTAGTCAGGATGAAAATAAACTTCCGAGTTGTTGTTTTGAAGAACTACGTCGCTTGACTTGTTTTCTTCTTCCCAGACCCAGCTGAAGTCTAATTTGTGAAAAATTTAAACATACCTAAATGCCACAGAAACCCATTGAAACAGATAGAGACATTAATTGTTAATACAGACAGTGCAGAGCCAGCTTTAAGATATTGCCCCTTCCAAGAATGATATGCCTTATGATAAAACTGGTCCAACCCCCTTACTCTTTCCTCCCTTCCTTTCTGAATGGTATACTTTTGGCTTGACACTTTAAAACGCCAAAGTAATTCGACTATAAATAACGAATTTGTAAAAAAAAGCTTTTTTACATAAAATAATTTTTTAAAAAGCACTTCTTCCTTGTAAATACCCACTCCCCTTCTTCCCAACCTCCGGGAATTAAGGGGCTCTAAGCACGGCACTATAAACAAACTATATATTATATAATAGCGTCTTAAATAAATGAATGCAATAAAATTTTGTATATTTAAATTTAACAATTTTAGAAAACTTAAGTTTAATATGCCAAAATATTTATTAAAAGGTTTTAAAATAAAAATAACTTAGAAATTAATTTAAGATAAAAAAAAAAAAAAAAAAAAAAAGAATCTTTCAGTTATTTTTATCTTAAAACGGATAAGAATTCGATAGAATAATAATTACGCATCTTCAAACGGAAAATTTATAATTTATGCTTTATGTTTATAAAAAAAAAAACGTCATCAAGTTATTCTATCGTAATTTGTCATTCTCAGATATATAACGTATAGAAATTGGGAATTTTTCGACATTTACTTTAAGTCATCTTTTTCTAACGGAAATGTGTGAAAACCTTTGATATACTTTTAAGGCTCCATAATCCTTTCATAAGAAACTAAAATGATAACCTTCCCATCAAAAGGAAAAAAAGAAAAGTGTTTTTCATAACTTCAAATAATAATAAAGAAATCATTGAATTTTTCTTGTCAAAATACGATCATAATTCTGATAAATACAATATTCATATCATAATTCAAAGGTCAGACTAAAATATCAATTTTTGAGAGCACAGATACTCATTACTCAGCTCTATAACGATCGCGTTTACGAAGTTAATCGTTTACTTGTTGCAATTTTTAAAAAAAGAAATGGAAGAAGTCGCTTTGTCAAAGCGATTTCCATAAACTCCTCTTCATCTTAAACTTTTTTTAAAGCTTTAAATTTTTTAACAAATGATTTTTACAAAGAAAGATGAAAACTAACCTTCTTCATTAAACTCATCCTCATCCTCATCATCATCGTCATTTCCGAAGGTTCCTGTAGGTTTATTTACTTCTTCTATTTCTTGACTTCTTCTTCTGCTCTGAAAATGTCTTCTACCTTGAGCAAAAATATCTGCTAACAACTGTCTATGGTTACGGTTACTACGGTCATGATCGACATTTCGTGCATCTTGTTCTTCCCGTATAAAACCACGCCTGTTTGAAATCTTTCGGTTGGGTATATCCCCATTGCCAGACATTTCAAGAGTAGAAATTTGTGCAAATTATTCACGCAATATGCGTTTGATCCCCGTATCAGTTTTTATTAACTTTTAAATTTCATTTCTCAAGGAAATTTCACCTTTTGCACTCCGCATATATTTTGCGAATATCATACATAAGATGTTCGTTTTCAACCGAACTTTCACTGTTTACAAGCCGTTTTCTTAGTATTGTTTTATAGCATTTGTACCTGTTTTTTAATGCAAGGTTAGCCAGTATACCAAAATATTTTTTTAAATGCGGCAAAACAGCGTTTTTTCAAATACGTGTTTTCAAAATTAATGATCAACATAGAATTAAGATGAAATATTAAAAGTGAGTTTTGATGACTCACAATCGTTTGCCCTCAATCAAAATTAACGTATAAAAAAAAATTACGAATTGTGGATTAAACCAAAAGTGCTACTTAGATTTGGAGCATAAATACGATCCCAGCTAAATAAAAACCACATCATGAAAAGAATGAAATGTTTTAGTATATATGTACCGAATTTCAGCTTAAAGTTGATTAAAAAAAAAAAAAAGATTTTTTGCTTATAAAAAAAGTAGTCGCGGTTTTATACTATGCAATTTTTTTAATTCTCCTAAAATGAAAACTTTTTGTGGAGTTGTTCTGTGTTATTGGCCAACTGCATGTTATTGACTTGCTTATTTAAAAATTCTAAAACTTTCAAGTAAGTTTTAAATAGCGACAATGTCTGAACAAGTAAGTTCTATTTGCAACTATAAAAAATTTACAAGTCGCTATACGAGATGAATGAAATAATAGCAGATGCTATCAAGCAGCTATATATTTCATTCTGGAGAAATTCTTCATTAGCCCATTCAGTTTTTCATTGAATATTTTGTGGTTTGGTTGTTACACTTCAAACCTTTTTTTAAAGAAAAAACTCAAAAAAGGTTTAGTCAGACTAAGTCCAAAAAGGTTTAGTCATCGAGATAAACAAAATTTTAAAATTCTAATAAATAAGAATTTCTTGAATAATAAACATAATCACACATCGCAACCAGAAAGAGTTACAGGTAGTGGAAGCTAAAATTATTAAAAATATGGTAACAAAGCTTTACTAAAACATATACTGCATATAAATCTCAGAATATAAAATGATCAGGGAAAAAGAGAAAATATGTACATTTTTATAATCGGCTGTATTTACACACGCATACACTCGCGCCGATTATAGCATTTTTAAAAGAAACAAAGAGTCTAAGATTTACGCATTTAAAGATGAGAAAGTTCATAAGATCATAATAAAAGTTTTTATTAGTTGTGATCTCTCTTGTCTTGCTGACCTTCGTAAGTTAATGGGGGTATATCAGTCTTTCAACATGCAGCATCTTATCGCTTTCATCTAAATCAGCAAAAATTAACTCGATTTTATTGTGAAATAGGTATATTTTTAGGTCTAATATAGAGAATAAATAAAAATAATAAGGATAAAGAAATAAATAGTAAAAAACAAGAAAGGTTCTTTAAAGGCTTTAGCAGCCTTTCTGATGGAAATAGTGGAGTTTTTTTGTTTTTTTAATTTTTTATGCTTTTTTAGCTTCTCGGTTAACTTTATATACATTTTTTTTTCCACAAGTGAAGTTTGACGGACGTCTCTGTACCAACACTTTTTTTTTACTTTGTTAACGATAATTTTTGACGTTTCAGAATGTGACGTGCGCAAGTTTTCAAAATTCGTTAATTAGATAGTTTCAAGTGTGAGAAAAAATGAGAAAGCATTTTTCACATTAAACCGCAATTTTATGTCTAGATATTTGTAAAGTCAATGATTTTTTTGGTAAATGATCATTGAGTCATTGAGTATTCTGATATTTTTTAAATTATAAGAAAGAAAAGACGTTCATGATCCGTCTGTGTTAGTAATAATCAATTACTGAATGAAAGTCTGATCACGTTTCAATTTTTTTAATCATGTTTGAAAATTTTCTCAATGTTTTAGAGTTTTGCAAACAAATCGGAGTACGCATAATTAACTACTCCGCGCGAAATTATTCAGAACTTAACAAGATCAAAAACAGTACAATGTAAATAAAACGCAGTTTCAAACGATCAGCCTTCTGATACTATCTTCTGAACTGTTTGACTTCTGAACTGTCGCAAAAATACTTTCAAATGTTATCTATCTTTTATCGACTGGCAGCCAAAAAAATAAAAAATAAAAGACAAAATTTTTTATTGACAACTTTTTAAAAAATTCAAGGAATTATCAGGGTGACCTCCACAGATATGCAACAAACTTTGAATACAGACGCAGATACAGACATTTTTGGTCAACAAATAAACTTAACTATTGTTGATGCATACTTCAATTTTCTGCAAGGACATTACATTTTGAGCACGACAGTTTTCAGGATATAATAAATTTAGAACGCTAGTGTTTCCAATGCTAAAGCGTGTTGATCTTAAAGTGTCTTCAGAATTTTTGATAAAAAAAAAAAAAGCGTGAGTTTTATATTTGAAGAACTCAAATGAATTCTAGCAGATTAATCTTCATTAATTCTAACGGATTTATGGCCATGCTAAACTATAAATATTGCCAAGTTTCCAGAGCTTGCATACCTGTAGGTCTATTTATTGTGAAAATCTTTAAACTCGCTAAAAACTCTTGTTTTATAGAATCGTTGAAGTTCTTTCTAAAGCCTGAAGTAATTTTGAAAAGGTTTACTGCATTAGTTTTTATGAACAACGTTGTTATATATATTTTTTCTTTCTTTTTTTTATTTGAATATACAAAAAAAAAAAAAAAAAAAAAAAAAAAACCTCAGATTTCATGACCAGATTTTCATGAAACTATTTCCATGCGCCGTACTCATGGTTACATATTATTTTTTAATCATATGTAAGATTCTATAAGTGGAAAAAAATTTCCACATTTTAAAAAATCTACTTACTATTTAAGGTAAAACTTGATTGTTCAGAGGGTTTGCATGACGCCGTCTACGGTAGCGGTGATGGTGATTGAGGTAATATTGATTGTGGCGGTGTTGTAGAAGGTTATTTATTAGATACTGGTCATTGTTTATGTTGACAGGAATATTATGCTGTACTTGAGGGATTTGATTAATTACAGTTGGAACATTTTTTACTTCAAAGGAGGGCCCGACTGTAATTTTTGAAGCATGCGCGTTACCTTTCATAAAAGTAACACAATAACATATAAATAATATATAAGTAACATGTAAATAAAATGTAACATACCAGATTTATATTTTATTCAAAACAAGTTTTACACCTCATCTCATTTCACTTATCTCCCCCTCCCCTCCTCCCACCTCTCATCTTTAAATTAAGAGGAAAATATTTATTAAAAACAAGTTTTACACCCTATCTCATCTCATCTCTACTCCCCCTCCCCTACCCCCTACCCCTCCCCTCCATCCCAACCCTCATCTTTAAAAAAAGAGGAAAAAAATTTTGGAAGTCATCAATTTTTTAAAAAAAGAAAGAGTAAAATCCGTCAAAAAGCTCTAGATTTGTATTAAAAAGCACTAAATTTGTATTAAATAGCACTAAATTTGTAATCACTTATTTATTTATTTGAGTGTTTTTGACAAGTCAGTTCTACAGAAGTTTTTTTGTACAAAAATATCGCATAATTTTCTCTAAGTGGCTGCAGTGTTCGATGGAAGAAACCAAAAATTGCTCTGTATCTATTGGTGCATTTGAAAGTAATAATGAAAATAAAATCCTTTTTTAATAAGAAATTAACAAAAACAATTTTAAAATTGATTAATTTAGTAGTTACCTCCAGTTAGTTTCATGCGTTCTTTTTCAGCTTCTTGTTTTATTGCAGCAATTTCGCGATCATCATCTTCCTTAAGAAATTTACAAAATTAAGTTTATTGCAAAATTTTAGAATTAAAACTGATCAAAAATAATTTATCAGTAAACTGATTCCATCAGCGACTCACTGCTGGATCTGTCCATAAGCTACATTTCTTGCAGTGTGCACCTAAAAATAAATTACTTAAAAGTAAAAAAAAAATTGAAATCTCAGAAAAGAAACAACTCAATAAAATTTAACATCTTGATGAGATCTATGAATTCTCATAAATGGAACTTTCCAATAAAATCATTTTAATAACCAAACATTTCAGCGGAATCTCACTATAAACTCTAACATCTCAGTAAAAATAATAAAATCTAAGACAAAACAAAACTTTTGGAAATTTATTTTTTGAAATTCAATTACAAATGAATTTCAAAAAATGAATTCCCAAAAAAGTCTTAAAACGTAAAACAGTCATACTCTTTAAGTTTATTATGCATTTTAGTGAAAACTAACAATTTTTTCTTTTGAGTGTTTTGCATTCTTGTATTGTTTCATAAAAAGGCTTCTGTAGGCAAGTTTTACTCTAATCAAGTTACTTAACCTGAAAAACAAACTTGAGCACAAATAAAAATTAATTGATGTCAAAAAATTTACACAAGTTTAAAAAATGTCATACTTATTTGCTTTTCATTTTTTATAATAAAAAAAATTACCTTTACAACCTCCTTCTCATACCTCCAAACAACAAACTAAGAACACTTTTTAAATTTTCTTTAGTAAAACCATAAGTCATTAACCATCTTTAAAAGTTTTTGAAAGAAAGCTGTTTACTAGTGGCATTTATGTTTGGTTGTCCATAGAAAGCTATATACAAGTTGTGTTTAAGACTATTTTGAATTTTATAGCTTTATTTTGATAAATTTACCAATTTCTGGCTAAATATTCTTTTTTTTGAAAAGTAAATCTCCCTGTAAATATTTATTTTTTGTCACCTTTCTGAGATGAAAAAAAATCTAGTAAATTTTTAAAAATATAAGACAAGATCTGTGTTAAATGGGTCTTGATGTATTTTAGGTCACACTTCAAAAACGTAGACTAAAGATTTAACCAAAAGTTTAAGAAAAAAAAAAAAAATAGAGCCAGAATTTTCTTTTTACTAAGAAGAAGTAAAAAATACTTTTATTTTTTGTTTTTTCTTGAATAATAAAATTTGAAGAGAGAAAACAATTAATGCTATTATGCAGAACAGAATTTCAATTCTAGTAATGTTTTGTTTTTCTCAGAAGTAACAGTATAAATGAAATATTTTAAAAAGACAGATGTATTATTGTTGGGGTTAACTAAACCATTTATTATAATTAAAACATTAACTTTAGATTTGTCAAGATAACATTGATTTAATATGCCTTTCAGCTCACTCTCCATATATTGTGTCTAGCATTTAATGAAGATGATTATAATGATAAGCAACCAAAGCATTTAAAAGTGATTAAATGCAAGAAATGCAGAAAAGGTTTTCATGAAGATATATTAGTATGTGATGTATTGTGTGGTCACTGACCCTGCAAAAAAATATGTCTTCTAAAAAACTGTGATGAATTTTTTTGTGTGCTAAAATGTAAATTATAATTTAAAAGAAAATTTTTTTCACTATTAATTTATTGTGAAAACAACATCCAATTTTAACCTTCTGTTAAAATAAATTCATTTTTTAAAATTTGATTTTTTTTTTTTTTTTTTTTTGTTAACTTAAAAGTTTATGCAACTTTTATCATTGTGTTATTGAGACAAGAATCTGGGATTCCAGACATTATAAATGACTGGAAGACACTTAGTCAAGTTTCATTTAGAACATCTATAGAGCTTACATATTATTACCAGTGCATGAATTATTTTAGTATTAAGCAAAACTTTTTTGTATTAATAAGAGTTTGGGAAATCAAGGCAAAATTATAAGCAATATTTTTGAAAAACTAGAAGCTAAAAATAGCATAAAATTTATTCTAAGTCCTATTGAAACTCTACATGTTTTTGACACTGCATATCTATTAATGGTTATCAAAACAAACAAACAAAAAAAAACAGTACTATGTCAATTTTGGTGCTGTAGTGTGCCACAGTATTTTGAGGACCAAAACTTAAATTTTTGTTTAAAAGTTTAAGATTTAAACTTTTAAAACTTTCAATAAAAAAGAATCAAATTGTTGCACATGAATTTTCTTTGTTAATAAAAAAAAAATATTGAAAATTTAAACAACAAAAAAAGTGATTGAATTTAATCTGAAGTGTGACCAGCACAGTTTTATTCTATTTATTATTAAAAAGAGTATTAGAGTCAGTTTGAAAGATGTTTTTAAATCTGCTTTTACACAATGGTTATTATAGTGGAATACGATAAATTATATGTTAAGTCATTTGGTTAAATTAATTACACTATTGTTCTAAACGCATTGTTTTTTAGCAAGTAACACGTTTTTACATAAGTGCACAGTACTCATATAAAATGTCTTTTTTGGTAATTTGCTGATAGCAAGTTACATTCTTTCACATAGGAGCACACTCTGATCTACCTTGTACTTATGCAATAAGCAAAAAATTTATTTGACCTTACAAAAGTTCTACACACAAGCAGATCAGTTTTATAAACAATTTTAAAATCATTAAAAAATATACATTACTAATAAAAGTTTTGACTTTTTAAAAACAAAATGAAAAAAAAATGTTAAAACAATATAGAGATAAACTCACAATTTTGACCTGGATTCCTTGGATGCTGGCAAAAGTGCTCATAATTAATCTATAAAGAAACTTTTCTAGTGAAATTTTTTAAGTTTAAAATACATCTGCAAAACTCTAAGTTTTTTCCAATTCCATTAATTTAAAAATTATGCTTTTAATATGCAAAAGTAAATTATATGTACAAAAAGAAAGAAAAAAAAAGAAGTAAAAAAAACAAACCTTTGACTCCCTGCATATGTAGCACATGGTTGACCCACATCTGCATGTCATCTTAAACAAATTACATACAACTTAAAATTCAATTACATACAATTACATACAATTTAATTTTCATCAAACAACTTTTACAATAAAAATAACTCTTTTAATGATTCCTCAATAGTTCAGCAATGAAGTACCTTATTGCATCCATCGGTCTTCAAAAATATCGTTTCACATTTCCAGCATTTGCGAACTTTAGCTTGAGTCATTTTCTCTTCGCTATAAAAACCACAAGTTTTATTTTGAATTAAATTGATATTTTCCTTTTCCTAGGAAAATGTTTTTATCTGACAAAGTTCCTGACAAATTTAAGTAGCAGAATAATGATTTTGGATGCTTTAAAAGGGACATCAGCTTCCAGTTAAGATTCAATTTAATATTATAATACTTTATCATTATATACCAAAACTATTCACAAATTTTATTTATCACAGTTAAAGAAATAGAACAAGCAAACAACATATTTACTTAAAAAAAAAACAATAAAAATTTTAAACCTAAACATGAATCTTATTAAAGACCTGATCTTTATAAATGAGCAATTTATTATCATATGCAGCAGAGAGGGTGCAGCGGAAATTTGCAAACTTTTTAGAATATTTTTCTAAATAAATTTTTAAATCGCAAAACAATTACGTTCATGGAATATTAACATAAGAAAAGTTGAAGATAAATTGTTTTCTTGTTTATTCTCAACAACACTTCACACACTGTAATCAAGGGGTTTTAGGTCAGGTCTGGAGGGGCCAGATGTCTTTGGCCAGAAATTAGCCATATTGTTCTGAAGATATTGATGAGTTTTCCTGGATCCATGATAAGGTGTATTGTCCTGTTGAAAGATATAATTTCCTTCTGGGAAAGCCTTATTCAGCCAAGCACCACATAATGGTGTAGTAGACTGATATACACATCAGGGGTAATTTTTTATTTCTCTTTGATGTAGATTGTTGGACATTTCTCTCAATTAGAAGTGATGATTCCTAGCATCATGATGGACTGAGGGTGCTTCGTGTAACACGCAGGTCACCCTTCTGCACAATGAATCTATCATTTTGCCTATTAATCATACAGCCAACATTAAAAAGTATTCCATTTTAAAAAAATTTTTGACTGTTGACAAAGCATAGAATTTTTGCTTATTCAGTTTTGCTTCTTTTTTCACTTTAATATGAAATTTTTTACCTTTCTGTCAAAAGTTGTCACACAAGGTCAGGCCACACTGACTTTTTCAAGTGCTTTTAGAGTTCTTCTGACTGTCCAATCATTAAGATTGAACAGCTTTGCTGCCTTTTTGATGGACATTGTGGGGATTCTTTTCAACATGATTTTTGAGCTTTTTAGTTAACTTTTTATCAACTTATTTAGTTGACTGCAAAGGGCATTTGGGCTCTTTCAGCACTGTCATATTTTTTCACTTTGTAAAATGTAGCTTTAGATACTAGAGAAATTTAAATCACTTTACTTGCAGGCCATTTGCATTACCCATTTGAATCAAATTTAAAACTTCAGTTCTTTTGGCTTCCTTTGTAAAACTTTTAAATAAATTTTTTTTTTATTCACACTTTTATTCAAATCGAACAAATTAGCCAACAAAATAAAAAATTCAGAAATTCTTTATTTACATCAAAAAACCTAGTCAAAAATTAGTCTGTGAATTGCTGCTGCACCCTGTATTAAAAATCTTACTAAGATTTACGCAATGAGGTCTCAGATTTGTTTTCAACTTCTGCACATGGCAGTCCAAAATGATCTTCCCATTCAACTTTACAGTGGCGGCATGTTTCCTATTAGAACAACAACTGATTACAATTAGCACTAACAAATCATTGTATTAAAAGAACTATTATTATAACTTTTATATGAAAATAAATGGCAAAAAAAAAAAAAAAATCTTTAAGATGTCCTATAAACTAATAATTCTACATTTTAAGAACTTCAATTGAAAATAAAAGATAAAAGAATTAGCACTAAAATAAGTTTCTCACTTTCATGCAAGCCTCATTCTGACATCTAAACACTTTGTCTCCTTCAGGCATTTCAGCTGCAAAATCACATCCAGGGCATCTGTAAAATTAAACATCCGAAATAAAAGTGAAAACTTTATAACATTAAACAATAAGTTGGTTTTTCTATTCATTATAATCATATTATTTATTAAACAATTGCTATATTTTATTTATTATTCATCCTTATGTATTATTTTTTTGCATTATTTTTACAAATTTTTTTAATATTATTATTATGCATCATTTATTATACTTTTATTATCCATTTTATACTTTATCAAAATTACATATTATATATTTAGACTTAAATAAAAATTTAATCTTTTAATCAAATTAAATTTAATTGATAAATTGGATTCAAGGTGTATTATCGACTTGCTGATCCATGAACAACATTTATGAAAAAATTTAAATTTTTTAGCTATTATTGCTATTATAGCTAATATATATATATATATATATATATATATATATATATATATATATATATATATATATATATATATATATATATATATATATATATATATATATATATATATATATATATATATATATATATATATTATTTATTTATTTATTTTTGCTTGCAGTGTAAAATTAATGTATTAGAAAAAACCAAACTTATACTACATAAATAATCACAAATAATTAATCAATAAAACAAGACAATTTACATTATAAGAATTTCTTTGATTTAGCACATAATATTTTAACAGAAAAAATTGGCAATTTAATAGAAAAGTTGTTCAGGAGATCAGATTGGATAAAACTTTCATCAGATTGCAGCAAATGCTCTTTTATTTATTCCTGCCTAGATTATTTATTCCAGTCTAGATTAAATTCAAGCAAACTAAGAACTAAGTTCATAATTCTAGCAACCACATAGTTCAATTGTATTTTACATGAAGTTGTTTTTAAAAAGGACTTACCTCACCAAATTATCCAAGTTAGCAAGCTTTATATCTTCTTCTTGAACTCGCTCATGGTATTTCTCCAGCTCTTTTTCACTGAGAACTTTTTGAAGCTGGCCTGACAAACCAAAAAACAGGCTTTCATGCATTCATCCTGAATCAGCTGGATAACTGAGTTTCAAATCTTACAATTGAAACATTTTTTTGTGCTTATACTTTTTAAGTTTTTTTTTTTGTTTTTTTTTTTTTGTTTTTCTGTTTTGTCCTTTTTTTTTTTTTTGTTAAAAATAAAAAAAACTTAAGGAATTTTAATACCATATCCACTTTTTCAAGAAAAAACAAAATTTAAAAACACAAAATTAATTATAGCCAAACTATCATTGGGATTGAAATTTGTAAATAGTTGCCAACTATGTAACACATTTTTATACAGTTGCCAACTGTGTAACACATTTTTATTCAGATGCCAACTATTTACAAATTTCAATCCCAAAAACCTCACATCAAAATTTTTACTTTTGATTTTATTTTTTAAGATTTAGCTTTTTGATGTGAGAAAAAAAAAAACCCTCAATGCAATCTTAAAAATGGAAAGGGAAACATTCTGAAAAAATTGCAGCAGATAAAAAAAACCTAAATGTCTTAGGGATTAAAAAGTGGATGGAAAGCTGGTTGCTGCTGCTCATTTTCTTATTACTAGCAGCTTGAGGTCAGAAAAGAAATCTCTTAAAGAAATGGGAAAAAATTGTGGCTTAAATAATTGCAACAGAAATCTCAAGCCAATTGTTTAAAGTATTTGTTAAAATGATTTAAAGAAAAATATGGATTTTCAAAAACTTCTCATCTGCATCTTATTTTACTTGCATATCACATCCAAGTCCTCTTTCACAAAAAGAGAACAATTTTTTAAGTTCCATCTTGACAACAAAGCAATGTTGTCATAGTGATCGCTTCTGTTGCATAATTTGCATAAATTTTTTCTACCAGCTTTACATCCATTTTCAGATGAGCTAATAATAATTTTTAGCTTTTTTACCCTTCACAGGGAAACATTTCTTAGTGGGCTTTGTTACTTTGAAATAATTTTTAGTACAATTTTTACAATTGGCCTTTTTTGAATACAAGGTATATTCTGATACTTAAAAATTAAAAAACCTTATGGCACAGGATGCTTGTGCCACAAGCTTAATTGAAAGATTTGCAACTTTGAATCAGAGTTATATTTGAGATAAAATTAGAATAAATCTATGCTTGGATTGCCAATCAAAGACATGTAAACCAATTTAAGTAAAGCTTTGTAATTTGAAAATACACGTATAAATTTAATTCATAAGACAAAAAATAAAAGATTTTTAAAACAAAAAATATTTTTACTGTTTTGTATGCTTTAAAGTGTAAAATGTTTTTATTTAAGTATAGCCCATGCTTTCATATAGCCATTTTTTGTACTTGATTTTTAAAATTAAAAATGATATATTTCAAAACTTACTCAAGGGGAATAAACTGGTGCATGCATCTGCCATACAGAACAGCTGGAGCTTTCCTGATCCGTACATAGCTTCATTGGAATATTGTCTCAAGCAATTTTGACAAAATAAATGACCCTAGAAAAAAACACAGAGGTTTTTCATAAACCCTTTCACTACATATAATAAGACTCATTTGTAACTTTGGTTACTCATCAATATGAATAACCAAAGTTACAAATGACAAGACTGACTCATTATTGGAATTTAACATATTCATGGTGTTTTTCTTGCTGTAATGTGCATGCAGTGCACCATTTCCCTAACATAATTTATGCCTGCATAATAATTGACAAGCAAAAATAAATTTGTGTCAACATGTTTACATTTTCATTTTTATTTTGAAATAAAAATGAAAATGTAAACGAGATGCAGTTTATGATAGCGATGAGGAGAATGATCTTAAACAGTCAGATGTATAATTTATTAGTGATTACAGTGAATTGAGAAACGAATATGATAGTGATAGTGGCAGTGACATATTACCAGTACACCATAAATGTACAAGATTGGTATCAAGGAGTGATGATGAGCCTTCCAATAAAGAAATCCAAGAAGATTGGATCTGGGAGAAAAAAGAAAATATACCTAATATAAAATAATTTTCTGAACTAAGTGGAATCAATCCTACATGCCTGTGGAAATTGAACAACAACCCTATGCCTTTAAAAAGTTCTAAAAGTATGTCTTTGAAAAGTTGCATTAAGTTTTTACTAAAAAATTATGGAGTGTTATAGTAGAGAGACAAAGAGATATGCCAGAAAGTAATTACAAAAAAGATGTTGCAAACAAAAGAAATTTGAGGTGGTTTCCTGGAACTTCAGACAAAATAAAAGCATATATTTCATTATGCACAATGCACAGTTCTTGTGCATAATGAAATATATGCTTTTATTTTGTCTGAAGATCAAAACTACATTTGTATTGGTCAAAAAATAAGTATTATAAACACCCTAGTGTTTTGATATTTCAAGATTTTTACACTTTGTGGACAATTAAAACTTGAATAAAGATAACAGAACTAGAAAGATCAGAAGTTTAGTGGATTTGAACAATAGACTTAAATACCTTTATGTCCCAAAGAGTAATGTATCAATTAATGAATCTCTGATGAAGTTCAAAGGATGATTGAATTACATTCCGTTCAATCCTTCTAAACAAGCATAGTTTGGCATAAAGTTCTATAAACTCTGAGCTCTATAAACTCTGTGTTTCCAGATTATTGCATATCTTCAACATGATATTACAGTGAAATTAAATATGTTCAATATGTTAAAAAAGTTTAAAAAATCAGGACTCAAGGGATTAAACAGCTTTTCTTGGGACTCAAGGGATTAAAAATTTTTGAAAATACAGCTTTTCTTGTACTAATTGAAAGAAAGAAAAAATTAAAAAAGTTTTTCTTTACTTTATGTTAAAACTATTTTAAAGTTTTTAAGCATTTTTGATTTCCTTAAAAGATAGAAATAATTTTACCTCTACACATAATATTAGAGAATATATTACCTCTAAACATTGAATCATATCTTCAAACTTAACATCATTATAACAACAGCTACATTCCACAGCTAGATTTTCCTTAAAAGCAAAGAACAGCAATAGAGATAATAACCATAAATTTTTTAAATAATTTACGGAACCAAAAATTTTCAGTGCTGAAAAAAAAAAATGTCAAAACTTTTTAAGTTAAGCATTTAATTTTTTTCAATTTTTTGTTGGGAAAAATTCTTTTGAAAAAGGATGAATTTTAAAAATTGCTTTTAGTTAATTATTTGACTAATCAACAAAATTAATTAAGTTAATTAACTTAAATAAGTTAATTAAGTTAATTATGTTAATTAAGTTAAATAAGTTAATTAACAAAATTAAGTTCTTATAATTGTATTTGTATTTAGGAATAATTGTAGTGCAATCTTAAATAGATGAAACTTACATTGAGGAAGTATATCTAGAGGTTAAAAGATTTGAAAACATATAACTCTATCTGTTTTAAATAACTTTGAATGGATTTGAATAAAATCTTTTCTTTTATGAAACAATTAGCAAATGCAAATAAAAAAAAAATTAATAACTACTATAATTATCATTAACAATAATAGTTATAAACTATTATCATAAAGTGAAAAACATTTATTTTACTTCAACTTAATCATTTTTAAATTCAAATTAAGCTGTTTTTAAACAGTTAAAAATTGAAAATGTAAATGAGTCATGATCTTGCAACACATGACATTCATTTTAAATGATGCAAACAGAATGCTCTAAAAGGGCGGCCCTAAATAATTTTAACTTTAAATAATAAATAGTAATTATACTAAAGAAACTGCTGAATAATTATTATTATTACTATGATAATTATTCAGCAGTTTCCTGCAGAATGAGATTCAACTGGAGAATGATTTTAAGTAGCCTTTGATTTATTATTTAAAAAACGCTAAAGCCATTCAAATACAGTGTAATAAATTCCATTCTTTGTTTCTGGCATCAATACTTGACCTAATGAAGATAGAAAGACAGTAACACACATTCTATTTGGTTCCCAAAATCTAAAAGCATCACAATATACTCCACAAATGTTTTAATGGTACTAGAAAAGCTAGAACAGAACGCAGCTTTGAACACATTTTTTCGATTTATTAAAATGTTAGAAAATCTCTAGAATTTATCTTTTTTTCTTTAAAGGACCATTAGCAAAGTATTTCTAGATATTTTGAGAATCAGAATAAAAACCCTAGCTATCAAAATGCTAAGAAAATGATCAGATCTTTGAAAGTGTTTAGTGGTAGTGCACTTTATAATTTTTTGCCACAAAAAAAATAAAAAATTAAAAAATAAAAAAATAAAAAAATAAATAAAAGTGCACCAAATTCTTCAAAAGAAATTTTTTTAAAACCAAACTTTTGCTTATTAACTTTGATACTTATTTGCTGGATATCATATTTGACTTTATACTCACAATTGCCTTCTTTAATTTGTTTGTCGCTTCAGATGATTACATTTAAACCAGTTTGTAAATCCATTTCTTTTTAACTCTGTCCCTACTGCTACTATTACCTAAACATTTTGGTGCATGATGAGTGAAAACCAATAAAAGTTTTCCCAAACCTAAAATCATCTGTGATCTGTGTATTCATTTTTAAAGTTCCCTCTTAACCCTCTTAACCAAGTAAATCACTTGTAAGAACTTGACCTTCATCAAACGTCTGAAAAAACATAAAAATCTCTCTAAACATAGCCCTCCTAATAGCCTATTGAGATGGGTCATGCTTTCAGCAGCATGAACTTCATTTTACATTGATGTCATTACAACTAGCGTAAGAAGATCCAAATCAGAGTAAAAAAAAATTTCTTATTCTTGTTGAGTTTTAATCTAGTAGATTTCATAAGTGCAACTTTTCATTAAATGTATTTAAAGTGCAACTATTTTAAAAATGCATTCAACAGAGCTAAAGTGAAAAAAAAAATAATAATAACAATAAGTAAAATAAAATTTAAAAAATGTCAATACCTGAATTTTTTTTTATTTTTTTTTTCAATCAAATAATAAAAAAATAATAAAAAGCACATAAATTTTTTTTTCATTAAATACACTTATAATAAAAAAAATATTTACTTCACTATTTTGACTGTTTGTATAAACATCAATGCTACCCTATAATAATAAAAAGTAGATTAAAAATGTCAGAGTATGGCAAAAACTATTTTTAGGATCAATTTTTGATCTCATTTGTAAAAGTAATATGCTTAGTGATTCATTCAAAACCATTTACAGACATTTCATAATTTCATAAAAAACCCTTTAAGAGTACCCCAAAAACAAGCCCTAAGAAAAACATGAATCTTGTTGCTATAACAAAGCAAAACTTTACCTCTGGTGTACATTTATTTAAATCTTGGAATTCTTTTTCTAGCTTAGGGTGTAGAGAAGTTAAAGATATACTTTTGCGTTTTTTCTTTAAAAATGAATGAATAAATGATTCAGATACATCTAAAAAATATCAGAATAAAAATTGTCAAGTAATAATCAACAGAAAATTTATATAAATTTTAATTTTTTTCAGGTGTAAGAAAAAAAAAAGTATATAAAAAATACTTTTCTTTCCATCTTTGATCTCCTTCAAGTTGCAATATATCAAGTTATATGAAGAAGGAAAACTGCTTGCTCCTTCACCATAAAACACCTTTCTTATAACTGCTGTTGATACCTGGAAAAAAATACCTATAAGATACAATTAAAAAACTATATTAAACTATAATAAATGAATACAACTCTTTAAGAATTGCAGTTAATTTTTTGAGATAAGAAAATCCCTTTAGCAGACTTTAATAAGGTGCTCATTGTAACTTTGATTTTAGACTGCTGTATGTATGGATGTATACATGCATGGGTGGACGGATGGATCAACAGACAGATGGACAGACAGACAGACAAACCTACAAAGATATGTAGGCATGGATGGATGGATGAATGAAGGTGCATAAATATGTACATACATATGTACAGACGTACAAACGTATGTATTTATGTATTAGGGAGTCCCATTTTTAGGGTAATAATGTTCTATCACTAATTTGAAGCACTTTTAGCAATCCTTCAGTTAAGCAGCATAAAATAAAATAATTATTTTGCTTTTAAAATGTTTCAGACGTTTTTGAGACAATGTAAGAAAGCAAAATAATAATTTTATTTTATGCCGCTTAACTGAAGGATTACCATTGGAACTAACCCCCAGGCCCCACCCCTTGCCAAGGAAATGTGTTGTTCCAAATAACCCCCTCCCCAAACCCCCAGGTCAGAATTTGCTCACCACATTTAGATTACAATATTCCCCCACCCCTCCCCCCTCCCCCTCCCCCTTTTGAAAAATATACATAACTTCAACATTTTTTAACCGATTTTGGATTTTTGTTGGTCTAATTAGGTGTGAAAAGGGTTCAGAAATCGATTTAGACCCATTTCATAATGATTAGATCAGTATTTTGTTTGATTTTGTCAACCGCGTCAAACCGCATAAAAATGGGTAAATTGTCAACTGCTTATCTTTGAACTCACTTCAAACCTAACTAATGGTTTTATTCAAACTATTCCCAACATTTTTCTAACTAATGAGGGTTAATAGTACATGGTTCAACATAAGATTAGCCTGTATCTTTCAAACTGTGACTACACAAGCACTGTAAAAATAGGCTTTTTTCACCCAAAAATCATGATTTTTTAAACTTAAGGTAGCTTGTGTAGTCACAAAAATAAAATTAGAGCTCTAAAACTTTACAGATCTCATTTTCTCACATAAACACAGTAGAAAAATGCTAGGAGCAGTCAAAATAAAATGTGACCCTGAAAACGGGACGCCCTAATATGTATGTAATCAGTAAGCTCTAATAGGTTTCATGGTCACTTTTCAATACAGCTAGTTCATATTATAATAATCAAACTTACATTTCCAAACTGGTTTTGCAATACTTGTACTGATTGTCTGTTGTATTCTGAAACTGATGTTGAACTACAAATTGATGCTGAGTTATTAACAACTGACAAACTTTTGATAGAACTGGTACTCTATTTGAAAAATTTGATTAGATTGTTAACTGTATTTAATGAGACACACTGGCTTCATTAAAGGAAAATTTGTATTAACTTTATTTAATGAGACTAACTAGCTGCATTATAAGAAAAATCAACTTATCAAACAAAAAAATGAAAAACAAATCAATACTTAAAAAGTTGGCAAAAATTTTGACACATAAATACTTATGTGAGCCAAAGAGCTGAACTAAGTATTTTATTAATACAACTTGTATTCAAACTCTTTTTAAAGAAACTTTGCATTACAAAAAACTTTGAAATTTACAAGTGCTGCCAACTGGTAACAAAATAAGTGTATAATACTTCATGACATGAAATTTAGATTTTTATAAAAATAAAAAACTTTTTTTCTAAAAAATTTTTTGTTTACAAAATCTATGTTTAAAAAATTCAAAATACAAAATAAATTCAAAATAATTTTTTATTTTAAATGTTGATGTTCAAAATTTTTTGTCTAAAAAAAAAACTTCATAAAAAAAAAACACTTTTAAAAGTTTAAACAATTCTATAAATGCAAGCTGTAAATGCAAGCTTACAACTATGAATCATCCTGAATAACAACAGGATATAAAAACCCAAGTTCAAAATCAAAAGTTTTTATTTCTTGAAAAAAATGTTTGCTTTTCCATTTTACAATTCTATTTTAATGTAGTTGAATTGCTAATACTACAAAATACCAAAGAAAAAACAAATAAAAAAAACAACTGCAAAATAAAACAACTTTTTCCAATCAATATCCATTAAATTCAAATTAAAATAAAAAGAAAATTGAATTGGTTAATACTATTTTTACAATCAACAATTAAATTTTTCATCTTTCTGCAAAGGTCTAGATATTATAAAAGAAGGTTTTTTTTCTGTATAAAAATCTATGTGCAAAGCATTTTTACACCATTAGAGAATTCTTTATGCATGATAATCTGGACAGTTGTAAACTAAAGAGGTCCTAAGTTTTGAACTGTAAGTTCTGTTTACTGGTAAGCTTCTTAAAATCTGGTTTCATAATTGTAGTTTCATAATTGTAGTAAGTTTTAAGTAACTGACAATTGCAGACTGCTTAGATTTGTAGAATACTTTGGTTTGATAAACCTTATAGTGGAAGTTAAGATTTGCATGTGTACATTGAATCAAAAATCCAAATAAATTTTATAATAATCTTTTTCAGTTGAGGATACTTAATTTCAGGCACTATCTTTCAAAAACCTAATAAAGTTAGTGTTTTATGCAACATCAGAAGATTCAATTTCAAATTGAGATATTTCTTTAAGCCTGTTTAATGGAATTTGGCAGCCATCACTGATATCTGTTAAAAAAGGATTTACTATAAATAGCAAATCTTTAAATAAGTTTTAAAAGTCTTTTAGCAAATTTTGTAATTTTTCCTTGTATGATTCAATCTTATCATATTGATTTGAAGGATTCATATCATATTGAATTCATATCATTTTGAAGGATTCTTATCATATTGAAGGAAGGATCATCGTATTGATTTGAAGGATTAGAAACAATCATCTTTATTTGAGAAAAAATGATTTAAGGTTTTTTAAGTAAGATCTCTCTGAAAAGGTGTCATTTTTTTTTAAAAACTTAAAGTGGTCTGATTTAGATCAGATATATATTTTTTTTTCTTCCTGAAGAGACAAAGTCAGACTTTGTAAATATTGCATTACATCAGTCAAAAACAAAAGATTTTGAAAAAAAAAAACATATCATCAATAATTTGAAATGTTTTTTTCTTTTCAATCAAAAAAAGATCACTTGGTTCGTCACCAATTTCCAATTAACAAAATCTTTAATCTCTGATTTTTTGTATTTGATTGAATATAATTTACAACTTCCAACTTTAATTTTAGAACAATTAGAAACTAAAATGATGCTTAATTTTCTTGATAAACCACATAATGAACTAGAATAAACTTTGAATACTTAGGATCATATTTTAATAAGCCAAAATCATTGTCATTGATTACTGGTGCACTGCGACAAACTTGTTGGTGCATCGGCTTTAATAAGAATAGCTTCAAGAGCTTCCTCCTTTATTAACATAAATACTCCAAACTTATTTGATTTTTAGGTATTGTTTTGAGCAATTTTATTTCATTTTTTCTGCAGTTTGAATATAATGGATATTCCTTAGGAGAATTTACGTTTTGTTTCATATTTTCTACCTTGCTATGAGTGAGTACTGTATTAAAAATTAAATTCATTGGTTTTATTCGTTCACTAAATTCAAATTTTTTAACCCATGAAATATTCTTTTCTTGTTATCAATTTTTTTTTTTCTTATTTTTGCTACAGTTTCAAGAGCTGCAATTTAGCCATACATGCTATAAAGTAAGATTGTACAAAAATATTTGAAGGGAGTATTTCAACAGGGCTAAATTATTAACAAAATAGCTAAACTAAGCAGAAACTTCTAAAATACAATCAAATAGCAACACTCTTACAACAGAGAACAGAGAGAACATTTCATAAAAAATTCCACTGATTAGAATTTTAAATGAAATTTATAATTTATGAACTGATTTTGCTATTATACTATTTCATGCTAAACAGACCTGTTGTAATTTTGACACTTCAGCTACTGGTTTTTTTTTGCTGCACTTAGGATAGTTCTTTATATCTAATAGATGATGAAGAACACTAAAAAAAAAGAAAGAAAATAAAGTAAATAATTACTAATATGTAAAAATATGAAAGTCTTAAAATGTTCTAAATTTTTAAATTTCAAGCCTCTAACAATATTTTAATTGTTTTCAAAAATTCAGTTCTTTTTTGCTTTATTTTTTTTTTTTTTTACATAAAGATTTTTTAGACATTAATACCTTACAAAGTATTCTCTTTTATTACAATAAATTATTTATTTCAATAATATATTCTACCAATTTGCCTCATAAACTCCCTATGATATAAACTATTCATAAACTCCCATGAAATGATTCCCATGAACTTTAAGTTAGAATGCTGTGTGGTCCAAAAAATCAGATACCGTATTTGGATTCAAAAAGGTCTAGGGTAGCTTATATTAGGTTGGAAAGGGTAGCTTATAGATTTAACTAGAAGGGCCTTAGTGTTGTTGTCAATGTCACAAACATGCTCAGAAATGTGCTTTTTTGAAGAATTAAGTGATGAAGCAATTTTAGTTTTTGATTTGGATTCAGCATCCTCAAATTAACAAAAATTACTTATCAAATTTCAGATTTAGTGCAATAGCAATTTTGGTACTGGTTCAAAATCAACTATCAATTTTGGTGCCGTGTAATATGATTTATTTTCACTTTTTTATTTCAACAAAAATGATGACTATTCTTCAGTTCACTACTTTTTTTATATTTACCTTCAAAAGTTCTTTAAGTCTCATAAACTCTTTGTAACTAAACTTACAAGGACATTTTACAGAACATCATTTTACAGAACTTTTTTTATATTTACCTTCAAAAGTTCTTTAAGTCTCATAAACTCTTTGTAACTAAACTTACAAGGACATTTTACAGAACATCATTTTACAGAACTTTTTATGTAAAAGTGTTAATATTAATTAATGAAACTATTGATGACAGTTTGTTTGAAAAGAGAAGGGGAATGAGAATCAAATTAAAAACTTATGTCTATCTTTAAATTTGCTTTGCTTCATAATATCAACCTCTTGAAGAACAATGACCTAAGACAGCAAACTAAATTATTGCTCAAACTATTACAACATTCAATTCTGATAATGCACAACAAAATAACAACATTTGAAATGATTATTCATCTATGAAAAGACAATAACTATATCGCTATAAGTGAAAAAACAAAAACTTTCATTGAAAAAAATCTATGAAAAGACAATAACTACATCGCTATAAGTGAAAAAACAAAAAATTTCATTGAAAAAAATCTATGAAAAGACAATAACTATATCGCTATAAGTGAAAAAACAAAAAATTTCATTGAAAAAAATATATGAAAAGACAATAACTATATCGCTATAAGTGAAAAAACAAAAAATTTCATTAAAAAAATAGCAAGTTAAAAAAATATCAATTTGATTGCAGTTTGGTTAAAAATGTAGTTGAAAGGAGCAGATAATTCTCATATGCTGTACTTTTCTTAAGCCTTAACTTCAGAGTCAAAAATTTTTAACAACTTTAAAAATGAAAGGACAATTTTATCATTTACTTGTTGACAGCATTTTCTAGTGTTAATTCATGGGGCAGTGAATTGATTTCCTGCTCCAAGAAGGTTTCATCAACATCTTCTATTACTGAAATCTAAAAACCAAGAACACATTTAATTACATCTTTAGCCCAACATTTAACTACATCTTTAGCCTCATTTAGGTTACCTAAATGTAGCCCAACAATGTAAAAATTTGTGCAAATGTTCATAACAAAAACCTTTTATCATGTATTGAATAAATACGCTGTGTAGAAATGCACTGTAAAACCACAGCATAATATCATACACAATAGACACTTGTTTGTTTGAATCAGATGAGTTATGGGTAATACTATTTTTAGATTTTAATTACATGCCATTTTGCCTTTAAGTGTTTTGTGATTTAGAATTTTCAAGTATTGTATTTATATACTTTGTTATTTGTAACTATTTATCAATTTTCACATTAACTATTGAAAAACAAGACAACATGAGATCACTCTATGGCCATTTTTAATGTAAACAAGACAACATGAGATCACTCTATGGCTATTTTTTTAATGAACTCTCTAACATCTTGAAGTGTATATCAGAATAATTAAATACCAAACAAGACAACATTAGATCACTTTATTGCCCATTTGTTGCTGAACTGCGTCTAGCGATCCCTACATATCAGTGACAAAAGTGATTAAAACTTTCTCCGTTAGATTGTCATTTTGTAGTGCCAAATGGATAACTATGGATTTGTTTTTCAAAGCAATAGATTTTATTAGGATGAGTTTTACTTTCAATCTCATTCTGTCTAATTAAACAGAAATTTTTGCAGAAGATTAAAAATGTAAAAAATAAAATATTACAAAAAAAAAGAAAAAAAATTCCAACTTTTATTTACTTCTAAAAATATTTATGAACAATTATAAATTTACCTAGGCAAAAGTTTGAAAGTGATTTGTAAAATAATTATTTGTTAAGTTGTTATAAGAATATGTAGTTTCTTTAAATATTTTATTGTGTAAATGCTTTATTTTGTCAATTTCTCATCCTGAGCACATTGGGGCAGGACGGAGGATCTTTATATATTTATGTAGGCAAGAAAGGACTAATTTTAGCTAAAATTGTTTCAAAACTAAGATAATATTTTAAACTACACAAAGAAAAAAGTCCTAACTTACAATAAGCAGATAAAAATTGCATCAACTTTTTAGAGGCAGGTATAGTTTTGAACTTAAAAGGCTTCTAAAGTTACTAATATTGGCAAAAAAAACTCCTAACTCACATGCCAACCAAACACTTTCAAAGAAAAGTTACAAATAAATACAACTTCAGTAATTTGATTATGTGGATTGCACATCTTTACTTTATAAAAATCATAACTTTTTCATATTTATTAGCTTACACTTTAAAGTTTTACTTTTAAGTGTTCTGAATGTCATTTAATTTTTTATTGACATTATTTAATTATAAAACAACTTGAAAAAGAGCATATTTTTCATCACAACACAAACACAAGTAGTGAAAAAAAACACAAAGTAAATTAGTGACATTTGAAAGAGGGTAGGTGTTGATCTTATCATATCTGGCATCTATATTTAATTAAATGAATATAAGGAAGACATTCTTTCTGTAGCTGTACAGGCTTATGGTGTTGAAGATGCATCAAAATTTCTACTGTGGTCAAATTACTTGAAAGTCAAGATTACTTCCACAAAATAATACAATGACTGTAACCTACCATATCTAATGTTATATCAGCTTAGGGGCCTAAAATATTTAGTCATTATCTGTGATATATGTGATATATGATATACACTGCAGGCCAAAAGTTTACGAACAATTGATATTTTTATATAAAAAGCTAAAATCTATCCTGTATCATTAAATTAATCAATAATATTAATTTATAATACTTAAACTTACTAATTTTAAGTGTTTATGTAAGTTTGAGGTCAGAAATTGGATATTATTGACCTCAAACTTACATAAACAAGTTTGTTTTTTTAATTGCTTATTTTAACTTGATATATAGCGTTACACTACTCTTAAGAGTTTGGTCTTGTTAAAGTTATTTATTTGTTGAAACATGAAGGAAATATTTATAATATAATGATATTCGACTAAAATGATTAAGAATATTTAGTTTTGTTTAGTTTTCATTTGGTGTTAATGACAGCTGCATTAAAAAATCTTCAAAATAATTTTAAAATTTTATAATAGACTATTTAACTAAAAATATGGGTAAAAAACCTTCTTTAACAGTTGCAAAATATTCTGAAATAATTACATTACATAAAGAAAGTTATTCAGTTCATAAAATTTGAAAAAAAATTAAAAGTTGCCAGAAGTACTGTACAAGATACCATCAAACGATGGAAAGAAACAGCCATTTTTGAAGACAAAAAAAGATCTGGTAGACAATGGAAGACAGCAAAAGCAGAAGATAATAGTATAATATTGATGAGTAAAAGAAATCAAAGACTTACGGCCACAGAAATAACTTCAGGCTTTAATAGGAGTCATTCAAAATCTATTTCATTAACCACTACCAAACAATGTCTTAGACAAGCAGGACTTTCTGGCCGTATAGCGGTCAGGAAACCGTTGTTACAGATTGGAAATAAAAAGAAAAGGTTACAATGGGCTATAGACCACCAAAATTGGACAGAAGAAGACTAGGGAAAAGTATTATGGACCGATGAGTCTAAACTTGAACTGTTTGGGCAAAGACGTAGATTTTAAATCAGAAGATCAACAAAAGAAAAAATGATCCCAGAGTGTTTAGTGCCGACAATCAAGCATGGTGGTGGGTCAGTTATGGTATGGGGATGTTTTTCTTCAGCTGGTGTAGGTGACCTAGTTAAAATTGAGGGTATTATGAAAAAAGAACAATATAAAACATTTCTAGAAAACAATGCTATACCTTCTGGCTTAAGAACTGTTGGTTGTAGTTTTGTTTTTATGCAGGACAATGACCTTAAACACACCTCAAAATTATGTAAGAACTATATAAAGGAACAAGAGGATAATCGTGTCCTCAAAAACATGACCTGGCCGGCCCAATCACCAGATTTGAACCCAAGAGAGTTACTGTGGGAAGAATTGGACAGAAAGGTCAAACAAAACTGCCCAACATCCTAAGAGCACCTGTGGCAGATATTAGAAGAATCCTGATTATCAATTACACCCGAAATAATAAATAAATTAATAAATAGGATGCCACGGATCACAAAAAAAGTGATAAAAACTTGTGGGTTATTTTTTGATGAAAAGATAGTTTAATAACAATAGTGTTGTTAGTATTTTTCTTATTTCATTTTTTGTCTTTTTTTTTTTCTTAAATAGTAACTATATGTATCTTTTATAAAATAAATATGATATTTGAATTTTTTTTAAATAATTATGGGAGTTTTAACTAAAAAATTAAACAAAATCCAAGTGTCCAGAAACTTTTCGCCTGCAGTGTATGAGATATGTGGGCAAGGAATTTGCTCTACTCAGCCTCTTATTGTATTGTCGTTGCTATTACAAATTATCTTATGGTTATACAGAAAACCATGGGAAAGGCAGATTTAAATCATTGATCTATTAGACCACACAGCAAAACAGAATCTGTGTATCAAGACTCATTTCTTTGAGTACTTTCTTTCAGTTAGATGGTGGTATTTCAGGATAATTTTTTACATCTTCAACGTGAAAAATTGGCTTAAGACACCAAGTTAATAAAATGAAAAACTACGATGACACTTAAGATGGTTAATGATTGCCTAAAGGGTGATTCCATGTGAAAACATCCAGGGCATGCAACCCTAAGTCTCAGATTTTGCTGATTTTTAAACCACTTAAAGATTTTAGTAAATTATGAACATCCTGAAAATTTTATCATCTAATTTCAATCGGTTCCTAAGATATAGCTATTTTAAGTTTGCCTCCAACCAACAAAAATCCGCCATTTTTAAAAATGGTTTTGGTCCTAGTTTCTGTTATATGTGTGTTGGAAAGCTGAAAATTTGTACCTGTACATATTTTGGGCCAACGAATCCAATGAAACAACTTAAAATATTTAAAAATGAACATAACACCTAAAATATAAATGTTTACCACAATTTTACTGGGGCGAGTCCAACCACAAAAATGCCGATGTAGCTCGATTTTTTTTTTTTTTTTTTTTTTTTAGAATTTGTCCTGAATAGTTAAGTTATAGCTATTATAAAGAATTGGAGAGTGGTCTTTTCTAAAACAGAAATAAAAAGATGGTCAAATCTACTTAAATTTAGTGCTTAAAAACAGGTATTTTGATAAATTAAACGAGAAAAAAAAGGGTGTTATTTGACAGTTTTGTAACTGAAACTGTTTTGGTAACATCAAACTGTTCTTTTAGTTGTTGTTGACTAGCTGTTTCTGTTTTTTTAGTAATTTTATAGAATTTCATCCTAAAAAATTATAGTTTCAAAGGGTGAGAATTATATAAATGCAAATGTATATCACAAATTTAGTTGTTTTTTTCAGAGGTTGTATTAAATAGTTTAGTTGGGGTTAATACAAAAAATCAGATTGCAGCCTTAAAACAAATAAAAATATCTTTAAATATACTTACATTTATTACTTATAAAACATTAGTTTCATATTTATCAAACTAAGACAACTTAAAACTTAAAAAAAAAGGCTCCAAAACAAATAGAGCACTTGGAAAGAAGTTCATGAAACAAAAGTAATATACAAAATTTAAGAACTAAAAACTCGAAAAGATTAAAATTTATTAGCTATAGTGTTATAATCATTCACATCAATGTTATATGTTCGCCCTGATTTTGTTGTTGGGACTTTGATTACTGCAATTAAACTCGACAATGGTACCCAACAGATATCATCTCTCTGTGGCCAAATGAAGTTTTGAGAAGGACCGTGAGGGTGCATAAACTTAATTTGAATATCATTTGTTGTAATATCTATCTCTGTAACCATGCCTATCCACCAAAAGGAATCGTACTTGCATGCAACAAAATCATTTAGATTTGGTACAATTACAACATCAGACATTATTGCTTTTGACAGTATAAATCTGTCAACACATTGATGTTCGCTTGTTCTTTTAAAACCAATTTCATATTTTGAAATGGGTATGTAATGATGATAACTTCTGGTACCTGGAACAGTTTTTCCTGTTTCAAATCGCTCCTTTAGTTGCTGTCGCCTTGAATTAACTGTTTCTTTGGTAATTTTATAAAATATGATTGTGTTTATATTGGTGATGCAAAACTCAAGCATATCATCAACTGTCAATATTTGGTTTTCCAATGATCTTTGCAAACTTGCTCTTGCTGTTATTCTTTTAACAGTACCACCTATACCATCACAAGTGGATTTTCCATGGCTGGTTGCAAAAAACACCCATTCAGCTGTAATCTCGAAATCTTCCTTGTGGTGGCATAGATTTATAAAGTTTTTATAGTTTTTATAATGAGCAGAACATCCATCAGAAAAATAATAAATTTTATTGATACCAACTAAATATTCTTTAATGTACTCTACAATTTTCTTTTGAAATTCATACACAAAGCATGTATCATGATCATTGTCATCACTTAAAAAACAGAACGACTTATGCTGAATATTTGTTTTAGAAATTTCCTTAAAATATATAACAACAGGATGTAGTGTACATTGTTGTTTATTCCAATGATAACTTTGTATTTCATCCTGTATAACAAATTGATAGTTCTCTGCAAAATCTGCCTGTATAATACATTCATTGTAACCTAAATTATTTATTAGCTCTTTCAAATAGCGATTTTGGCATTTAGCAATATATGAATGTGAAGTTAGTTGATTAATGTGAGAAATAACTAGTTCTTTATATTCAAATAAGTTAACTGTCTGAGTAATTAATTGTGATCTATCAGTACTTTGCCATTGATTAAATTGAATTTCTTCTTCTTCGTCAATCTCAATTAACTCCTCATCTAAAAATGCCTTTAAGTTATCATAACCTGGACATTTGGCACATCTATGAACCATGCATTCATTATTGCTTGTATCACAAACTAATTTTGACATTAAATCTTTGTATGTAACATTCCATTGGATAGCATTTACAAGCAATATTGAGTTTTGATGGTGAATACAAACACATACACAGTGTGTACCGTTTGGTCCCACACTAATACACCATTTTGGACGCAAACTACAAAACTTTGAAAATCCTATTTTAAAATTAGGGTATTTACTTTTAAAATCAATATAAAGCTCATGAAGGTTGCTTAACAATAATCTTTTTTGTTGTGGAGGACCACTTTTAACCTTAACACAATCTTTTTTACCAGGCATAATTCTAGAATGTTCATCTTGTTGAAAAAAATCTTGAACCAAAGCTGTAAGAAAGTCAGGTATTTTTTTGCCTATTTTCTTATCAGGTATAGCAAGAATTCCGTTTTCACTTTTAAGTTTCCTAGCACGTCGTATAAGATGTTCAGAAACTTCAAAATATTCTGAAGCGTATTTTCTAGACCAAGATTCAGGTGTAAGTGTTAATATTTGAATTTTTTTTTTAAATGGTTCAACTTTAAGTTTTTCTTTCATTAAAATTGTCAAATGATCAAGATCATTTGCTTTTTTTTTTTCTGTAGGATAACTGGGAAAAGTTGAGGCTACACTTAAGTTATCTTTATCTACTCCATAAGCACTTGCTACTCCTTCTTCCATTTTTGAGTAGGCTTTGACTAATTTTCTTTTTGCTGTTACAACTCGTTGATGCTTTGCGACTCCATGAACTTTAATTGGTGAGACTCCAATTGATATTAAAGAGTTGTCTAACTGTTGTTTATTACAAGATTTACCTTTAACAAATAATGCATCATCATCAATTTCACACTCCATTTCATTATCAGAAACATCATCACATTTTGACAAAAACTGAATACATGAGCGACAAAATTTCCATCCTGGTTTACAGTCTAGATTTTTGGATTTAAGGTGACGAGCCATTTCAAGAGATATGGTTGTTTGACCTAAAATAAAATCATTAATTTTTAATAAACATTATACTCTGCTTTTAAATTTATATATATATATATATATATATATATATATTACCTTTCACCTTCTTTTTGTGTCTTTTTAAAACATCACAACACTTATCATTCTTTAGTATAAATATTGGTCCTAAAACCTGCTCATGATGATAACAAATAGTCTTTATCTCTTCATATGATGTAGTCTCAAGCAAGCCAGACCTCCAAATATAAGTATCTTGAAAATCCTTTTCTAGATTACAAAAAATTTTTAATCCTTGTTTTCGAACGAAACATATTTTGTGACATTCATCATTTAAAATGTTTCCAAATCCACAAGATTCCATTTTATCAATATCCTATTATTTATTATCCCTAAAAAAGATTCATGAAAAATGTATAATTCCTTGAATGTGTTCATGGGGTCAAGGTTGTTCAGGATTAGAAAATTTTACACCATTAATGAGCATTCTAACTTTAATTTTACATTATAAACATTTCTAAATAATAAAACTACTAAAAAAACAGAAACAGCTAGTCAACAACAACTAAAAGAACAGTTTGATGTTACCAAAACAGTTTCAGTTACAAAACTGTCAAATAACACCCTTTTTTTTCTCGTTTAATTTATCAAAATACCTGTTTTTAAGCACTAAATTTAAGTAGATTTGACCATCTTTTTATTTCTGTTTTAGAAAAGACCACTCTCCAATTCTTTATAATAGCTATAACTTAACTATTCAGGACAAATTCTAAAAAAAAAAAAAAAAAAAAAAAATCGAGCTACATCGGCATTTTTGTGGTTGGACTCGCCCCAGTAAAATTGTGGTAAACATTTATATTTTAGGTGTTATGTTCATTTTTAAATATTTTAAGTTGTTTCATTGGATTCGTTGGCCCAAAATATGTACAGGTACAAATTTTCAGCTTTCCAACACACATATAACAGAAACTAGGACCAAAACCATTTTTAAAAATGGCGGATTTTTGTTGGTTGGAGGCAAACTTAAAATAGCTATATCTTAGGAACCGATTGAAATTAGATGATAAAATTTTCAGGATGTTCATAATTTACTAAAATCTTTAAGTGGTTTAAAAATCAGCAAAATCTGAGACTTAGGGTTGCATTTTCAAAAAAAATTGGATGTTTTCACATGGAATCACCCTAAAATGATTTTAAAAAAATTGAAAATTTGGCTTCCTAACATGTATGAATCTAATCACACAAGATCTTTACACTTACTAATGATCTTTTTTTACACATTTATGACACATTGTTTTATTTTATTGATTTATGACATATTGTTTCATAAATATTTTATTGTTTCACCTTCTGCTGTCTTTTGGATCATTATAATTCCCACAAGAACAAACATTAATAAATGAAATAAAGATCTTGATCTGTGGTCATTTTATAAACAAGACTAAAAACTGATTTACAAGAGTTGATGAAACTATGTTAGTTATGTAAACCCAGATGACACATTGATATTCAATTTTCCCATCCCATTTATATGGATGAGTGAATAGTTAAAATGATTTAAACTTTTAAGGAACGAGGAGGTTTATCCAAGTTGCCAAATCAGTTCACAGGTTAACGAATCTGCTGAGCAGTGCTAAGAAAAAATAGCAATATCAAAATTCCTATTTTAAGAGGACAGGAAAATAACTAGCAAGTTCGAAAAAATTAAAAATTGATACATATATTGTTTCACCTTCATTATTCTTTCTGAATTATAATTTATGTTGTGTAAGTTTAAACATAAATTGAGTGCAATCAATTTAAAAATCAGTTTTTCGGCTTTAAGGAGTAAAACTAATGAGAATTGTTTCTCACATAAATAATAATAACTAATAAAAAAAAAAAATCTTGCTGTTTTCTTGCTCAGCAAAGCTACTCAGCTAGCGGAACAAATTGACCAATCTACAAGAGAACCCATTTTCAAAAAGAAATTGGATTGTACACACCCTAATGTTCATTCAATTAGCTAGTATTAAGGTACATCAATCATCTGGACTTAAAAGATAATATTGAATAGACGTCTAACAATATTAATAAAGAACTTTTTAAAGTATTTTGCACCATTAAAAATCATAATTAAATTCAATAGCTTAACTCAAGCTCTAACACTATAAAAACAATAACTTATTAAGTAAAGTCATTAGCTTAAAACTCTCTTACAATAGCTTTCTTTGTGTGGTACATAAATCCATTCATTCCTTTGACAAGTGCTGAAGCATCTACTTCTGGAGTTAATGTTTTTGATGTGGGCAAAGTAACCACAGATGATTGGTGATTAACAACATTATCAAGACAACTTTTTTTCAATGTAAACTTTTGGACAGAAAAATTTTCCATTTTGTCATATTTCCTTTTTTTTTGTTCAATAATCAATGAATGTTCATCACCAGAAGCCCTGTCATAAACTAATGGTAGATTATATTTATTATAAATTGAGAAATTCATATTTTCTCTTTTAGTGGAACGGTGTTCTAAAATTTCCACTTCATTAAGTGATGAGGATATTGAATTGTCTTGACATGGAAAAGTTGAACTATTTGAAAGAGCATGTCTTTCTTGGTAACGCTGGTTGCTGCAGTGTAAATTATTATAAACATTTTTAGAACAAAGCGATTTATTACTTTTGTCAATTGATTTGTCTCTATAGAGGCTCAAATTTGCTAAACTGTCTTCATCAGTATTTTTTTCACTAAAATAATTGTGAGCATTAGTAGAATCTGGCATGTATAGCTGTGTATTTAGGATTGAAGGTTTTAATATGTTTTGCTTTGTTTTATTTTTTAATTCTATTGAATTGAAAATATAGTTGAGGGGCACAATATTGTCAGGCAGGTCAAGCATTCTTTCAATACATGATGCTAATACAAGAGAGTAGTTTTCACCTCCTATATTTGTTAACATATCATCATAAAAAAATCCAATTAAATCTTCACTATACTGAGGAAAGATTTCTTTCAGTTCAAATATGATATCTTCTTTTTGTGACATATCTATTCAGAGAAGAAAATATATATGCATATAAATACATACATACATACATACATACATACATACATACATACATACATACATACATACATACATACATACATACATACATACATACATACATACATACATACATACATACATACATACATACATACATACATACATACATACATACATACATACATTCTTTAAGAGATTTTATTTTATATATTCCTCAAGAGATGGTATGTATGTATGTATGTATGTATGTATGTATGTATGTATGTATGTATGTATGTATGTATGTATGTATGTATGTATGTATGTATGTATGTATGTATGTATGTATGTATGTATGTATGTATGTACACAAGAGTATATACAACAGAAAGAAATTATTTGTGCTATTTAGTGCAGCTCAAAGCAGGTTCACATGCAAATATAGTGAAAACAACTGAATTAAACTAAAAGACTATAAATAATCAAAAAATCCAATTTTACCCTATTTATCAATCATTAATTAAACAGTTTTTCAAAATTTTCATGAAAAAGGAATTAAATTTAAAGTAAAATATATTTCTATAGGTTTAGAATCATTCAAACAGAAGTTGGTGTTCACTGATGTTGATGCAGTTACAAAAGCTATCAGCAGTTTTGTAAAGATCAACACATTAAGTACCTTGGTGTGACCTAACAAACTCCTATGTTATAAGAAAGTCCTAATGTAACACATGCTGAATTTCGTATAGTGTAAAATAAATATTTGGGAATAAAAATTTTGCTTTTTTAGCTACTTAGATATCTAGTACTTTAACTAACTTTAACTAAATCTTTAACTAACTAGATATCTTGAATAATAGATTTTTTTATTCTAATTAACTGCATACCTTTTTTTATAACTAACTAAACATCTAATTAGTTAAAATAACAAAATTATTTTCCCGAAATATTTATTTTATATACAAAATGTATCATCTGTTACATTAGGACTTTCTTAAAGTATAGGACTTCGTTAAGTCACGCCACGTTAACACGAGTTACTTTAATTTTGTTTTCTTAAAGTGGATCAGGATGGATCGAAGTGGTTATAAACGCTTTTACAGAATTTTCACTTTTACAGAATTTAGCTTTACATTAGGGTGATCACGTTCTGTAGGTAAAAATTCAAAGTTGACCAATATCAAATGCTTTCAAGTTTGTTTGTTATTATCATTATTATTTTTTTATTTGTTTTTTTTGTTTTTTTTGTTTTTTTTGTTTGCTTGTTTGTTTCTTTAGGTCTATAAAATATTGGTGTCAATTTTGATTGAAATAGGAGAATATTTATCATTGCCTCAAGGACGTTAGACTTTCGATTGTTCTTCCGAGAATACACTTTTTAAAACTACCTATAATTTTAAATTATAGGTAACTTCAAAAAACTTTATTTGATATTTATTAACAAATTAAATTTGTGCATGAAGTATCTTTGAAGAATTTGTTAATTATTAGCTTTTTATATTAACTTTGAATAAAAGGCAGTTTATTTATATTAAGGTTACTAAATAATGGAGAAATCTAAAAAGAACATTTTGAATTTCCTCATCACAAGCGGTAATACGAAAATGGTCGTCAAAGTAGTGCCTAGTCATTAGTGACTGAGACAAGAGCTAGGCAAGTCATTAACATGACTGAACCACAACATGTCAGAGGCAAAGTTCTGTTTAGGGGTGAAATCAACGTGACTGTTTTTAGATATACAGACTGCTGTACCAGTGGCGTACCAACATGTTTTGGGGCCTAGGGCGGCACTTGGTAATGGGGCATATATATATATATATATATAGACTACATTAATGAATGTATGTATAACACATTATCTTTCTCCACTTTCTTGAAAACGTTTGTAATAAACAAAAATTAGCAAACACCATCTTTATCATTATCTATCAATTTACATGTTTATATATATATATCCCACTGATCTCAAAATATAACTGGATAGCGTATACGAAAAAATTTTTTGAAGCCAGTTTTGGCCTCCCAAGATGGCGGCGGAATTAAGGAATGGTGATATGAAAATTAAGAAACTGATGATAATCAAGTTTTATATCTTAAGCTCAATTATTGATAAATATATAATTTTCTAATAAAAATCTATTTTTTTTGTTTAACATAAGTTTTTTTCCATAAAAATAACGGAATATTACATATTTACATAAATTTCAAATATAAATATTTTTTTATTTAACAAAACATATTCTTACAATAAGTTGCTCTATATTAACTTTCTATTTTTCGTTTTTTAGAATAAATATAATAAAACAAAAATTCTCAGTAAAACTAAAAACAAATTTTAACATTAATTTGCTTAAATTTAGTATGTTTAATAAAAGTAAAGAAAAAGTATTTGTTTGCTTGTGCAGAAATCTCAAGTTTCAAATAGTTAGCATTCGTTATATAATTTATGTACCTTTTAGTTCTTAACTACCCTATGCTGTGTGCTAGAAGGTTAATAACACAACAGCATGGTAGGCAGCTGATTTTATTTTTAAGATAAAATGTTTTTTAGGCATTAGTTCATCAGATAAATTGTAAATGCTGCATGAACTATTAGCTGAGCGCTGTGATTACACACAACTCAGAGGTTCCTTCTAGAGTTATTGTATATATATATATATATATAATCATATCATAAAAATATTTTTGATTGGTTTTTGAATAGGATAAGTTTTGTTAATTGCTTCCTAAGCTTTTTTCCAGTTATTTTGGCAGTTTGTTTTTTACCCAGGTGAAATAAGTTTAATCAGTGCAAAGAAATGGTTATCAGTTATAGCTGAGTCAAACATATGAGAAGTTTGTTCATTAAATATTTTTGATTAATCAACTGATCTCAAAACAGCACTAGAAATGGCATTTTGAATTCCTATTTCATTTGGAAGGTTGCCATTTATTGAGGCAAGCAACCTTTGGAAACATCTTTCAGTTTCTTCGCATATGATAGCAACACTTTTGGTTGCTTTAATTAAACCTGCTCTGTCTTTGAATTTTAAAAAACTGATTTGTTCGAAATGATAAGAAAGTACTAATGCATTCCAACATTTAATGCAGATGGTTTATTGTAAATTTACATATAAAATTTTTGATAAGATACATAATGTTGATAATGTTAGATAACATACAAGATATATGTTATCAAAACATTCCCTTAATGATTTGTTTTGAATAACAAGTTAAAAACAATTGACTCAATTATTGAGAGCTGAAATATTACAAAGAATAATATATAAGTAAAATAACATATATTAAAAAATAATATTTTGTACTTAATTTTTTTTATTAAATACTATATCCATTAATTACATGTATGTATTAAATAATCCTAGAAGGAACCCCTGAGTTGTGTGTACTCACAGCACTCAGCTAATAGTTCATGCAGCATGTACATATCTGGTATCTTGCTACAAAAATTGAAAATATAAAATTTGTCAAAATTGTAAGTAGACACCACTGCCGTTTACCATACAGTCGTGTTATCAACCTTCTAGCACACTGCATTGGGTAACTAAGAACTAAAAGGTACATAGATTGTGCATAAATATTATTTAATCGTAAATTACACTTAAAAAGTATATCGAATATTTTGTACCTTAGTATCTAAATAATTACTTTAATTGTCTGATTTTTTCAGAAATCATTTCATTTCTTTAAAGTCATTAAAACTTTATTTCATAGTCTAGTTTTTCTTTCAAAACTCTATTTATTTTCTTTAATATTTCTGTAAAAAGCCTTATAAAATGTACATCGATCACCGCTAAGAGCTCCGATCGCCGCCATCTTGGGAGGCCAGTTTTGGCTTCAATTTTTTTTGAAAAAGGAAATTGAATACGCTACCCAGTTATATTTTGAGATCAGTGATATATCCATTAACGCCATTTTATCACTTATAGAAATTCATTTATGTACACAAAGGACTAAAACATTAGTTTTGATTATTTATTTTAAATGATAATACAATGATGTACAATGTACAGTAAAAAAAACAGATTTACAGCAAAGAGTTACCTCCAGAAACACATTAAAATGCTTTCTTGCGAGCCTTGACTTCTGCAAATCGTTTGATTAACTCATCAAAATTCACATGTTTTGCAATTTCGTTTTCTACTGATATTATGGCCAAGCTCGTCAAACGAGACTGGCTCATTGTAGAGCGGAGATAGTTTTTAATTAATTTCAATTTTGAAAAACTCCTCTCACAAGAAGCCACGGACACACATATAGTTAGAAACAGTTTAAGAGCTTCAGTCACGTTTGGCAACGATTCACGAAAGTCCATTTCAATGATAAACTTAAGCATTTTCAAGGATGTCCATGCAGCTGCAATGTCTAATTTGATGCCAGAAGCCTTCAGATGCCTTCTTAGCCTCTTTACTTCAGACAGCATTTCTTCCTCCTCTACATCATTGAAAGTTTCTGAAAACTGATGGGCATAGGTTACAATTTCTTCTACTAAAATCTTCTCACGCAGCCTTGTTAGGCCTATATGCAGGAATAAAGTTATAACTTACCATGTAACTTGGTGATGACGAACTGAAGACGTGATTTGCTCTCGAATTATTGAGGTACTGAATGATAGAGTATATTAATCACATTAACGAAACAACATAAACATCCGTCAGTCTGCCTGAACCATCATGAACCATAGACTCGTAGGTAGGGCGGGCGAATCTCTTTATTAGTACTCGCGGGTGTGAGGGAGGAAGCTTCGCGGAGGGCCTCCAAAACAGTCACAGTGGTTGTTATTGGCCTAGATGTCATTTCAATTTCTTACATCTTGGTTTGTTTGCTGTGGATGTTTATTATCTTGGCAAGCAGATACGATCATGTTTCAGGTTCATTTTTGTTGTAAACAATTATGATTACATAACAAAAATGTTGATTATTACAAAATCCGGCTGAAGTAAAAAAAATATAAATTATATTAACATTTGGGGGCCTACTCCCAGACGGGGCCTGGGGCGGACCGCCCCCCGCCCAACCTTCGGTACGCTACTGTGCTGTACTTGTCATACACTAGGGAGTTTTGTCACGTGACATTTTATCGTGGAAAAAAATATCGTACGTTTTTGAAAAACTTCGTCCAAAAAACACAACAAATGATTTTATGTAGATGTCGAAGAATAAAAACCCACCCATGAAAATAAATAGTATATACATATATATAGATGTTTTTTTTTTTAGAAAAGGTTGCACTACAATTTTTTTTGGACGTCGTTTTGCTTTAGAATTGATAAAGTTATTTAATTTTAAATGTTTCAGTTTTGTTTATATACAAGTAAATTAAACTAATTCTTTCGTCCCCACATAAAAATAGATTCTGCAACTATTTATTTATTATGTCAATCAGTTTTTTTTTTGTTTTTTTTTTTGTTTTTTTTTTGGTAGTCTAATAGGGTGGGTTTTTTGTTTTCTTAAGTGGAGATTTTTTAAATTTCCCCCGTCTTTAGATATTTTTGAGTGCGATAAGGTAATTTTGCCGTTTCTCTCTAACTAGTTTTCGTCCTGTTTTATTTCCACGTTTTTCACTTGATAATTTAATAATAAAGGTTAATTTAAATTAACAATTCTCCTCAAAGATTTGTTACGGTTATTATTTTGTTACGCTTAACGTATTATAAATAAAAACATTTAAAAATTTAGTTTACGTTGAACAATTTTAAAGCATATTCTATAGTTAGTTGACCATTTAATAGTAATATTGCAAAAAAAATTATATTTACGAATTGTTCAAATAATTTGGATTTACGATTTAATTTCTAATAAAATTTTATTGCTAAAACGCAACTTTTTACGCAAGAAAAAAAAAAAAGATAAAAGTTTTTTTTTGGTGCAAAAGGTTTGAGATACTTTAAGGAAATATTTCATAAAATGTACATGAATTGAAAACATTAAAATACGAATATGTTTGGAACTAAATAAGCTACAGAAGTGGTTGAAACCATTTTGAAAATAAAATACATTAAGGAATCCAATGTATTTTAAATAAAAAGATTTACGTTGGCTATAAAAATTTGCCTGAACTCCCTACATACACTTAAAATTTTCATGATATATTTATGAAATGTAAAAGTTAATAAAAGGATAATGATAAGATAAATAACATAACTTTCTCGCAATGAACGTTGCAATTCTACAGCTATTAAGTTAATTCTACGTTATTAAGTTAAGTATAAGGGAAGTCTTTTTTTTTGTAAGTTTTTTCTTTCAACTCAACTTGACTGAACTTAATCTGATTAAATAATACAAATAAAGTACTCATTTTTTCAGTGAAAAATATAACAACGATTTTGTGTTAAAATGAACAAAGATAGTTTGTGGTTCCATTAGTTTGATAGGTTGTGGTTTCATGAAGTTTTCGCACTCAGTTTATACTCGTTCATAATCGATAGAAATATCTTAAAAGGAAAAAAACCGCTCAAATTATTTTTACAAAGATTTTTAGTTAAAACCCATTAACACAAGGAAACAGCGTTAAGCCAATTTTTTTTCACTTTACACGATTGCTTCCACGCACTTCAACCCAACTTACATGCCTCCTATCCCTATCCCTCCCCAATATCTGAACTTATTTTCCTGTTTTGACTGTGAAATCAATTATAAGGAATATTTAATAACGCTTTCCTTCTGTTTTTCAGGAATATTTAGAAAAGGAATATTCGCAATTAGTTGAGTCCAGACTTCAGAATGAAGGAAAACGATATTTGATTTCTTAACTAAAGGAAAAAGATAAAAAAAAATATGCAAGTTTAACTAGCGAAGAAATAAAAGCTGAAACTTGTATGTTCATTTCTTCTCCTGAGTACAATTAGATTCAGTTAACTGAATCTAATTGTACTCAGGAGAGTACATTAGATTGAGTAATCCCAATAATATTAGAAAATTATCATGAGATGAAAATTATCAAACGATAGTATTTCAAAATTATGAGTATGTAAAAATAACCAATAGAATTTGGGGATAAGTTAATTTACCTCGGAACATCTACATACTTGCAAGTTTGCATAGTCAGATTGATTTTCTAGTTGGTAAAATTTTAGTGACTTTCTTGCCAGCGTGGTAAATAACTCAATATCAGAATTTCAGAGAAAGAAATGTTTTTTTTACAGACTAGGAAGTATCAAATATTTAAAGTTTTGACCTTTTCATTTCAGTTTGTCAACTCTATTTCATTTTATGAGTATCTGTTGCATAGATCATTTTGGATTTTTGAGTGGTGTTCAGCTATCGATTTAAAGAATATGTCACAAGTTTGTTTTACTTTCTTTATAAAGCAAATGGTTGATTTTGTTTTTGAGAAGTTTTTAAAAACAAAACTCAAAAGAAATATTGGTTAAAGTAAACGGAGGTTTTGGCCGTTTCAATTGAAGAAAAAGAAGAAGAAGAAGAAGAAGAAGAAGAAGAAGAAGAAGAAGAAGAAGAAGAAGAAGAAGAAGAAGAAGAAGGAAAAGAGGAGTAATTGATAAAAACAGTATTCAACATGAAACAATTCAACATAAAAACAGTATTCAACATGAAACAATTCAACATAAAAACAGTATTCAACATGAAAAGTAGAGTAAGATAATATTACTTGTATTTTGTAAACGTAATGAATAAAAAAGTGTTAACCATTACACTTTAATAGAACGTTTATTGAGTTTTTATTGTATAATTGAATATACTGAGGACGGTAAAAATAAACCTTAACCCTTTAACAATTTAAGGCCCAGCCCCTGTCCAAATTTAAGTCCAAACAATCCCCAAGTATCGCCCTTTTCCTTTCTTTTCAAAATCTTTGAAAAAAATGTTCTCTTATTCTCAAACAGAATAATTTTAATTTTAGTCTATTTAGTTTTTTTATTACTATTATTTTATGATAAATCAATACGTTTATATTTAATGAAGGACAGGGTAAGGAGAGGGTGTTTTGAAAAAAATAGAAAGTGGTTTCTGAGTATTTTTTTATTAAGAGAGGCTGCAATCTTTTCCTCGTTTTTTACTTTGGTAAGCGGAGCAGTTACAAGTGGAGCAGTTACTAGTATAATCGGTAATGTTTTACGAACTGTATTTTCCGCCCCAAAAAACAAGTACTGTAAAGATACTTACTCAAATCTCTTCTCTTGATATAAAATTTCAGCAGCCGTACATGAGGTACTAGCACACGCCGCTGAAATATTACTCCATTCTCCTGTTACTCTAGGTATGTTAAGGGGGGGGGGGGGGGAAGGAAGCTTCAGAATTTAGGAATAAAGTTTATAGGTGGAATAGAGAGTTCCACTCAAGAAAAATAAATCAAGAAGTAAATTTGAAAAATATTTTTATGAGAAAAATGGTATAATCTGATCCTAAGCTTAGCTTAATTTACATGGAAGTGCGCTATGAAAAAAAAAGAAAAATTCTTTAGAATTTTAAAATTTTTTAGAATTGCTGAGACAGTAAAAGGGCTTTTAGTATCTTGTGAATCAGAAGATAATGTCCTAGCTGCAACCGAACAAGCTTTCGTAAATATTGAAATGGAAATAATGAAGGATCTTGCAGTCATCGACGAGCAATTTCAAAATGACAACAATTTTTAATGAAGTAGTTAAAATGAAATTATGTACTACGTACTTAATACTTATTTTCATAAATTAATACTTATTTTCATAAATTATGTATTATGAATTAATAAAAAAGTTAGAATTTAAAATGAAACGTCTCTTTTTAGAGTGTAGATTATCTTTACATCTATTTTGAACTCTGGGATTAAAACGATTTCAAGTGTCAATAAAACCTTTCTGAGTCATGCACCCATGTAGAAATGTCAGCAATTTTGGTTGTCAAGGTCGTGCAGTTCATTAGAAGTAATTACGAACTAGTAGAATATTTTGAGACTTGGTCTACACAAATTGCTGTCATTTCTACGAAATTTTTCCGCAGCATGCAAGCGACACTTGGGGGTTTTTAACGCAATTTTTAACAACCAAAAACTTAATACCGAATGCGGTCAAATTTAACAAAAAAAAAAAAAAAAAAAAATTTAAATGCGGCACTCTCTGGGGACTTGGAAAATGTTTTCCAATTTTTTTTTCGAAAACTTGTTAATACCTTTCCAGCAAGGGATCGATCGTCAAAATTGGTCAAGCCGTTCTCGAGTTATTCGAATCTAGGGTTTTTATAGGTCGATTTCTAAGCAATTTCAAAATTCGGTGCAAAAGTTCCGAGGAACTAAAGCAGTTAAAAGGTTCTTTTTTTGCTGAGAAAATGTCAACATATATAACTTTCGAAAAATATCAAAAATTCGCTGATTTAAATACTTTTTAATTTTTATCCGCATAGTTGTATGGGACAATCCCACTGTGGCTGGGCTGCAGAAGGTTATAGCTAGAAAGCTATCTATTTTATATAAAGGTAAGACTTATTCTTTTAATTTATCAATTTCATGAATATAAAAAAGAAAAAATCGGTTATAGTATTCGGTTAAAAAAAACATCAGTTATTTATTGTTGGGTTTCTTTTGGTCCTCCATAAAATATATTTTTTAAAAAAAAGTATAAAACATATTTGAATTGCTAAATAAAAGTTTTAAAATTAACATAACTGGTAAACGATCATACAAAAACACAACTTCATATCAATTCAATGCAATTCGTATGAATTGTACAGTAAAAATCTTTAAGCAAAAATCATATTTTAAACGCTTTTTTTTTTTTAACGAACTCATGGACAAATGTTTCTCCGTGAGTTCATTAAAAATAGTGTTTTTTTTTCAAATAAAGATAACAATTATGAAATATTTATATACAACAATTTTAACTAACAAGAAAAACCATTAAAATTATTGATGGTTATCTTAATACTTAGTTGCATAAGAAGTTATTTAAATTATTTCTAAATCTATTATTCAATTTTATCTTTGCTTGTTAAAATTACGTGAAAGGAATGGTTACTAACAGAAATGCACTAAATTTTCGTTAATTAGAATATTATTAACATTTCATAAAATCTATTGACGAGTTTTCAAATTATTAAACAAGTCGCTTCAAATGGGATTTTAAACGATTTTTATAAGCACATTTATAATCACAGTAAGTACATTTAAATGGTTTTCTCGCCAGTGTGAGTTCGCATGTGTTTTGTTAAGCAAGATTTTACTGCATATACATAATCACAGTAAGTTTATTTGAATGGTTTCTCCCCAGTGTGAGTTCGCATGTGTCTTGTTAAGCTAGTTTTTACTGCACATACATAATCACAGAAAGTACATTTGAATGGTTTCTCGCCAGTGTGAGTTCGCATGTGATCTGTTAAGTGAGTTTTTTGTGTACATTCATAATCACAGAAAGTACATTTGAATGGTTTCTCGCCAGTGTGAGTTCGCATGTGTTTTGTTAAGCTAGATTTTTGTGTACATTCATAATCACAGAAAGTACATTTGAATGGTTTCTCGCCAGTGTGAGTTCGCATGTGTTTTGTTAAGCTAGATTTTTGTGTACATTCATAATCACAGAAAGTACATTTGAATGGTTTCTCGCCAGTGTGAGTTGGCATGTGATCTGTTAAGCTAGTTTTTTGTGTAAATTCATAATCACAGTAAGTACATTTGAATGGTTTCTCGCCAGTGTGAGTTCGCATGTGATTTGTTAAGTGAGTTTTTTGTGTAAATTCATAATCACAGAAAGTACATTTGAATGGTTTCTCGCCAGTGTGAGTTCGCATGTGATTTGTTAAGTGAGTTTTTTGTGTACATTCATAATCACAGAAAGTACATTTGAATGGTTTCTCGCCAGTGTGAGTTCGCATGTGATTTGTTAAGTTAGTTTTTTGTATACATTCGTAATCACAGAAAGTACATTCGTATAGCTTCTTGGAATTAACACATTTATAGCTTTTTTTTTCTTCATCGAATCTCGATAAATTTTTGTTAACGATTAGCTTATTGTCAACTGCATTAGAGGGACTTTTTCGATCATCTTTATTTCCTTTTTTGCAACGCCTACAATGTGCAGTCAAAAAAATATCTGCGGTAAAGCAAACCCCACAATTCCTGCACTGATGGTTCACTAAAAAAAACGAACATTTTTGTAGAAAAAATAAAAAATTTCCACTGACTAAAACACCAGAGAGTATTTCTCTGGTTTTCAAATTTTGACTAGAACATTTTCAACGGAAATAAATTGTCAACAGTAAACTTTCTAAAATCCATTCAAGACTATTCAGTAAATTTTCATTAAACTATTGCTTTATAAGAATTTTTAAGAGAAGTTTTTCCAACAAAAAAAGAAAAAAGAAAAAAAGAAATTTGTAACAATTCGAATAGACATGTCATTCTATCTGTAAGCAAAAAGAACTTGTAGAGGAATTCGAATCAAATAGAACGTTAAAGCAGCAAATTAGTCAGTTTTAGCTAAATAAAGATAAGTAACCAGGGATCGTCCACAAATTACATATTCAAATTTCCCTTTCGTAGTCAATGGCTAGCATTTAATCAATGCCAGCCATTGACTACGAAAGGGAAATTTGGAAAGGCTTTTGGGGACCTAAGGCTATTATTTTGAAGCAAGGGGCTTTGTTAAGGAGAGTGTTTAGGGTTTTTATTGCGCTCTCCCACAAAAACAACGAAGACATTGGTAAATAACAAATACTGAAAACAAAGTAAGACAGCCTCCACTGCTCGTAACAAATCTCAAACAACGCACAGTGACTCAGGATGATCGAAAAACGGCAAAAAGTCAATAAAACTTGATAAAAATTGTGAATAAACATATTATACGTGCAAATAATAGTTTTTTGGGTCAAAGAATTTAAATTTGTTAATAAAATTATTTTTTACGCGCACCTTTGACACGTACATTGCGTACATACGCGTTCATACGTTCGTTAAGTTAGGCTGCACGCGTAAAAAATAATTTTAGTTAAAATTTTAGAATTTTCAAGCCAATAAACAACATCTTGGTTCATTACTCTTCTTGATATTTGCATGCTTCTGGCAGAATTACCATCACTTATTTCAACTGCTACTATTGGTCATAAACACAGCTTTAGCAATATTAATGGTAGCAGCTGAAAAAAAAATATTTTTAGGATAGTATTTAACTTTTTCCACTAAAATATCGTGCAAAAAGGGGATAAACATGTCTAAGGGCTAAATTTTTTATCATTTAATATTGTTTATCACTGAGGTCAGTATTCACTTTTAAATTAAGAGCTTGCTTTATACTACATATTTAAAAGAAAGGTCTTATCCAAAGTGTCTTTAAATTTTTTAAATTTTCTGTAAAAAATTTGATTTTTTTTTTTAAAATGTACTTTTTGCAGAGACTAAAAATAGAGCAATTATGTTCAGCACCTTGTTCTTTTTTTTTTTTTCTAGTGTTGTTATCGACTTCGACTAAATCGACTAAAAGTCGACTTGTCGAAATTCGAATAGTCGATTTAATCGACTATGAGTCTCTCACTAATCGACTAAAAGTCGATTTAGTCGGGTAATTATCCTAAATTTTATCAATCTCTAATTTTGTTATGATACTGATCAATTAGTAAAGAGATATTTTATAAATTGTTTATCTTGTAAAGATAAGATATTTATAAAGATTGAGTCATGCGTAAGAATATCATTCATAGCTGTTTTTTTTTTTAATTCAACCAAAATATCTGACCATTAAACCTAATTTGCTATATCACATTAACTTAACTCTTAGCTTACTGTATGTACCAGCACTTCATTAATGTTTCCTTTTTCTCATTAAAGTAACCAGTTGACATTAAAGTAACCAGTTAACTTTTTAAAACAAAAGGTTAAGTAATGTGTTATGGTACTCAGTTAAGGATGCGAAAAAGTTTTATAAATCTGCTACTCCCCCCAAAAAGTTTAGCCACCCCATCTGCCCCCAACTATCTATGCGACCGCTTTTTATTAAATTTTTTGTTAATTTTTTGCTTTAATTGTTGTAAAAAATGATACAAAATGCCCACTCGTGTCTTTTTCCCTCACCCCGCAACAGCAACCCCCGTTCCATTTCGCCCGTTCATTCGATTTTAATTCATCTAATAAATTAGGTGAATTAAAATTAAACAAAGGAAATCCTCTCAATAAAACAACAGCATGTGTTATTATAACAGTATTGCATACCACATACCTAGCTTTTTTGTTTACTCTCTTAAAGTTCTATTTGTTTTATAGCATCTAAAAAATAAATTGTCAAGCAACATTAAAGTATATGATTATAATATTCAAATATTACAATCATATACTTTAATGTTGCTTGACAATTTTTAGTCGAAATATTTGAATGAAAAATTTTATTCAAATATTTCGAATAAATCGACTTTTAGTCGACTTAGTCGATTTTAAAAATGTATTCGTCGATTTTGGTCGACTTTGAAAAATACATTAATCGATTTAGTCGACTGTCGAATAATTTCAAAGTCGTAACAACACTATTTTTTTCTCTTTTGCTTCACTCTCCAAAGACCACCCATTTTTTATGGGGTTTTCCAAAACCAAAGTGGCTTCTTTTATTTGGTCATAAGATTTTGTTGAAGCCATTGATATTTTTTTCAATAAATGTGTTTTAATTTCAACCACATTGTTTAGTTTTTTCTTCACTTTTGAAATTAATGTAGCTAAAATAGCCTTTACTTTATTTATGCTCTTTGGTAATATCTTCAGTTTTATATGATTTTTGTTAAGTAAATCCTTCCATAATCTTAATTTATCCACTCCTAATTCACGTATATTCGAGAGAAGATCTAATCTTTTTATTGTTATTTTTTTTTAAGAATCACCAAGTTAATAAAATCATTAACATATATCAGAAACATTTTCAGTACTTTATATATTTTTCACTTTAAACTGTTTAACATTTTATGTTATTTTTTCTTTGGCAATTATCAAGTTTATAATGTTTAAGTAAATAATGTCACTTGTAAATTACAGGAAATACTGAAGTTGTTAAGTAAAGCTATTTCAAATATGTAGTACTTATCATATACAGTGTGTTACCCAGGAATAAAATTTATACAGCGCTATCATAATATTGGGAATTTTCTTTCGGCTGACGAGTAAAAAAAAAAAAAAAAAGGTCGTTCATTGCAAAAGTTTTTTAGTTTAAACGATTATTTACAATAACCGTATATGGCTGTAAAAGCAAAATTCTTTCTAATTCTTTTAAAAAATTTTTAGTGAAAATAAAGTCTAAAATAAAAAAACAAGCGAAATGAAAAATCTAAAGAACAAAAGACGTCAATTAAAAAATAACGCATTTTCTTTATTTTTGAATAAATTGCTACGCTTTTTAAACGGCTTTGAATTGAATAATTTGCTACGCTTTTTCTTTTGTAAAGAAAGTAATTGTTTTCGATCAACTAAATCATTTTCTTCGTTTGCTAAGTATTTCTACGTTTCTTGCGTAACACTTAAAACCTAAGTCTGTTAATTAAAGGTCGTTTTTTTTAAATAAGTTCATGTACTTTTGGGAAATTTTGAAAAATTGGGAATTCCGCGTTATACGCGGTGCCATCAGGCTAGTTAACACCCTGATATAGTAAGTCATTATTCAAAATTAACAATAAACATTTTAACAAACTTTTAAGTAGCAAATGATGACAAAACTATGTTTCTTGAAACAATATTTTATATACTAAAAAAAGTTATACAAACAAAAAACTCAAATTCAAGAAATACAAATGTGAATGAGTTTTTATGGTTCACTGACATTTGTATTTCTTCAATAACTCCCTACATCGCAGAAATCCCTTTCTACTCTACAAGTAAAAGTGTTAGTTAATTGAAAAAAAAAAATATTTCCTTGGAACTCTGTGGAACATTTTTTTTAGCTGATATTTAAAACAAAAAAGTATGCATATATTCAGTTGTGAGGGGTTTATTGCCATTTTTTTGTTACTTTGAGTCACTGAGCAACGTCATTATTATTTTATAAAGTTCATGTCTTTAAAATAAAATATTTGATTTTGAAACAGGCTATAGCCCCTATTTAGTCCCCTCCTCTCCCCCTTTGTAAACATTAACCTTTTTATATATATATTTAAAAAAATTACTTATTACATATAAAAAAAGGTTAATTATTATAAAATGGTTCTTGAGTTTTTTTTGTTGTTGTTTTTTTAAATTTAATAAAAAAACTTAATTACAAACTTACAAGAGAAAGACTAAAAATCGTCTTATCCCAACAACAGTGGGAACAGAAACATGCTATTGATGGAAAAGTAACACCAGTTTGTGCAAGAGCAAGAAAATTTGAAATCCATTTAGGTAAAAAAAAGCTGTTATTGCTATTTACTGCCATTAAAGTAAAAAAAAGCTGTCAAATGCCACTACCTATTCTTGGTTACAATAAATTGGGTCAAGCTTTTTAACAAGAAAGAGCTTCTTATAACAATTGCTCCTGATATTTTGGAATATCACCATATAAAACACGAAAGTTTACATTTGAATTAAGTTTCCTACTAAAGTATTAAGTTTCCCCCTTATGGTTTAAACTTTCAATGGCTGGTCCTGACTGGATGAGAAGATTATTAAACAGCCATTCAAGGTTGTCTAACAGAACACCAGGAGCAAAAATTCTAGCCTAAATAACTAGCTTTAACCATGCTTGTGTAGGTGTATTTCTTCAAAAATTGTCAGACATAATTAATAGACATAATTGACACTAGAGAAAATGGTATTAGTTGTGAATGATTGTGGTAATAGCATGCCTCCAATGTTTCTTTTTCAAAGAAAGGAATTCTTTGATCACTTTATTCCTGATGGACCAACTGATTGTATTTGTGCTTCTAATGACTCAGACTGGATGAATAAGGAGTGCTTTGTTACTTACATAAACAACTTTATTCAAAATGCAAAGCCTAAAAAGGAAAGCCCTGTATTATTGCTTTTACACAATCATTAATCTCTTTAACCTATTCAATTATTAGCATTATGTAAAGATAATAGTATAGCTTTTCATTCCTTCTCTCCTCATCACTAACAAAAATTGCAACCTTTAGATAGATCTGTATTTAGACTATTCAAAAAATATTAAACTAATGCACAAGACTTATGGATGAAGAGCAGCTCAAGGAAAATAATGAGTATATACGATTTGCCAGGAATTGCAAGAATAGCCTTACTACATTTTCTCACATAGCAGAACATAACTTCTGGAATTGCAGTGGCAGAATTATAATAGGGATGTATTTTCAGATGCAGATTTTGCTCCATCATGTTATTGATCATCCAGCACTTCAATTTAATGCAGCTATTGATACTAGTATATCAACTTCAATGTTAGATCCACATCTATCAACATCAGGTTCATTTGTAATGCCCTCATTTTCTACACTTTAATGGGAGGCATAAAAGTTTCGTTAAAAATTGTGTTTATAAAATAATGTAGTCACTAATTTACATGCCAGGCATGTGCGGAAATCTGACATAACAAAAGTATTGCAGCTCAATCAAAATACTGCCTAGTCCTGTGGATACTTTCTTTGTTACTTATCCTTTATCATAACCAGATATAGCAAGCAAAAACTTCCAGTATATTTTGCTTGTAGTTTTTTTTAAGTGTAAAATTTATGTGAAAAAATTTAAATTACAGGTTAATTAATAACTTTTTGAGAATTCTGCAAGGTTTATATATTTAATATGTTGTATTGCAACTTGCTCCATTCACTGCTGCAACTTGACCCAAAGAAGGGTAGGTTACAACATTTATTTTCATTTTATATTTTAAAATACTTTTATATTTTTTTTTTATATAAAAATTTGGCATTTGTCTAATTCATACTTATTCAAAATATTTAAGTATATTTCTAAATTGTTTTCAAACATACCCTGGCCTTTAGAGATATCTTAAAATTACCATTCATTGTAGCATCTAAGAATTCTTTCCTATGTATTGAATGTATTTTTTAAGTAATTTTTTATTACATTTGTCTTTAAAAACGTCGAGAGTAACCTGTTTAATGTTCAAGATTATGGTTCTTTAAACAAAAAATGAGAATCAAAAATAAAACTAAAAATAAAATCATAACACTTAAAACAAACATTTTGCTTTTTTAGTAATAAGTTCAAGTATTCCTTAAAATACCTTGCTTTGAGTTTGTTATATCAATCCCTAGATCTTTTGCATATTCATCTCCATACCAAACAAGAAACTCTTTTCCTTTGTCAACCTGCTTATAAACACGATAGTAAATTTCGGCATGATACTGAAATGCAACTAAGTTTTGTTCTGCCTCAATGCGTGAGCAATTTATATATCGCATCCAATTGCCAAACTGCTCATTTTTCCCATCAATATAGTATAAAACATTTCCATCTTTCACAATCTAAATACATACTTTAATTATTAGTAACAGACCTTATTTATGGACAAAAACATTGTATTTAAAAAAATATTGTTTAGAAAAAAAATAGAAAACTACTTTTAAATGTCTCCAAAAAGGAGGTAAGTTGCAAAAAGTTAAGTTTCCAGAAGTTTAAACAGAAATATAATGCACTGCTTAACAATTACTATTGGTCAAAATACTATTAATAAATTCTGAAAAAACTGATAGTTTAACATAACCTAATTGTAAAAAGCTGACAGACTAGATAGAAGAATGTAAAATAACATAATAAAGGTGGATAATTCTATTACTTTGGTTGCATCTAATATTCAAAAATTTTTTTCTACTGAACTGAATAAGTTTTTTACAATAAATTAGCCCAAAACTGCTATTGTGAGGCGTGTCTTTTCAGCGTGTTTACGTGTATTTGTACTTTGAGAGTGGGGGTGTTTAGTGATTTGTAGGTTAGGAGGTTTAAGTTTAAAGGTGTATGGGGATGCCTCTTGGTTCTGTGTAGTGGTAGCACTCTGACTTATTTTTGTTAATATGTGTACTTTTCTTTATGCACAATATTTCTTGTTTAAATACTAATAATAACAGTTCTTTTCATTTAATTTTCATTATTGTTAATAAAATTTTTTCCATTTTAAATTATATAAAAACTATTCCTTGTACTCTCTTTTTTGTAAAACTAAAACTCTGGTCTACTCCTTTTTTTCATAGAACCTAAAAACTCTGTTATCACCTTTTTTTTTTGTAATTCAAAACTCAACTCCTAACTGTACTCTGTTATCCATCCACCTCTATCTACCCATCTGCCTCCTCCGTATTCTCCCCTGTTTTGTTTTTTGTTGTTTCTTGCCTTTTATAAGCATTTCTTAAACTACTTAAAAACTATTTTCATTTAAACTTTTTCAAAATTTTTTCTTACTTCCCACATGTAGCTTGTGTCAAGATTTTCTTTTGGGATGTCAGGACGAACTTTTTTTCCTTGGTATGGTCCAAATCTAGTCCCAACATAAAATGTTTCAGTAGCAAACACACCAAGACCAGCATGTGGAATGAGGCTTTCTTTAATTTCCATGCCATCAGGTAGTGTTGCCAATGATCTTTGAGTTTCTTCAATGCTTACAGCCTTATCTGACAGCGGAAGTAATGATCCATGCTCAGGGCAATCCCCATAATAAAAATCGCAGCAAGATTCACAGACTAAAATTTATAAATAAAATTAACAAAAAAAACAAAAAAAAAAATAAACGAAAAAAAACAAACAAAATTAGTGACTACTTATAGAAACTAATTTACATAAATACAACATTCTTACATAGATAATGATCTTCATCAGGCACATCATCTTCCTTGTAGTTTTTTCGTGTACCCCTTTTAGGATATCTTTCATTTTTGATTTCATCATTCTTTTCTGTTCTTTGTCTTTTACGTATTAAACTTTCAGGGTGATTTAATGCTTCACATTTTCTTTTAATGCATGTCACATCAGTTCTCTATAACATATAATAAATTTTGTTATGAGGATTACAGTTCTTATGAAGAGAAAAAAAAAAAAAAAAAAAAAAAAAAAAAGATGGTAAAGAGTATTGTTTGTAAAAATATATTTTGTACCTTTTTAAATTTTCTCACGTCATTTTTAAAATTTTTGTATGCACACGTTTATTGTTTGCATATATGCTTTTTTGATATGTTTGTGTATGTGGTAATAAGTGCTTTACAGTTGTTTTATCAATGTGTTTTATTGTTTGTGTATGTGTTAATATGTGTTATATAATTGTTTTAAAAATGTGTTTAAATATGTATATAAGGAATATATTTAACCTTATATACATATTTAAACACATTTATTGTGTTTATAGTTGGTACATATGTTTATATTATGTTGTTTCCGTGTTTTCAAAGTGCTGTGACTTGGTAAACATCTACCTGAAAATCAATTAGTGTATTTTAAAGAAGGAGCAGAACAAATGGCTTTAGATCGTGCAGCTCAACGTGATATGCACCTAATGGCATGGTTTAAGTTAAATACTGAAAATGAAAGAGCACATTGCTATTCGTATGTAGACATTCCTTATCACTTTATATTTAATGATAAACATTGTAAATGGAAGGTTAAACAAAGGAGTGGTATTAAGGTGATAGTATGAATGTATAAAGTTAATCCAACTGGAGAACAGTTTTTTCTTAGATTGTTACTTTGGCAAGCAAAAGGAGCAACATCTTGGGAGGATGTGCGTACTGTTAATGTTATTGTCCTTGAAACATTTTGTGAAGCATGTGTTTTGAAAGGTTTGTTGCAAGATGACACTGAATGGCAGAATACTCTTTCTGAGGCAGTTTTAACATGTGTGTCAAAGCAAATTAGAAAGTTGTTTTCAATTATTTTGACCTTTTGTGAACCTGACAATCCTTTACATCTCTGGAATAGATACAAAGCTTTTATGATGGAAGATTTCATTCACTGCTCAGTCCCACTTCTAATAGCTGAACAAGCTACTCTTCATCAAATTGAAAAGATTATTAATCAAAGTGGTAAAACCCTGGCTGATTACAATTTGCCTGTTATTGATGAGTTTATATGCTTAAATCTAGAAACTTTTGATGAAAATGTTCAACAACCTATTGACAAAGCCAATCGAATGAGACTGTTGCTTAATGTCAATCAATTAAATGTATGTAATGCTATCCTTGCTGCACTGAATGAGCAACCAAGTGTAGAAAATCAACATTCTAGATTGTTTTTCATGGATGGACCAGCTGGTAGTGGAAAAACCTTACTTATAATTATTTGATTGCTGAAACCATAAGTAGGGGCTTTAAATCTGCTCCATGCATGGGCTGACATAGAAGCAACTCATCTTACAAATGGATCTACATTGCATGGCTTATTCAAACTTCCTGTTCCAATATTGGATAATAGCACATGTTATGTAACTCCTAACTCTATACACTGGCATTTTTTAAGACAGGTTAGTTTGTTTTTGCTTGATGAAACATCCATGATACCTAAACATCCCTTAAATAGAATTGATAGGTTGTTAAAAGATATTTGCAACAACAACTTTCCATTTGGAGGAAAAATCATTCTTTTTGGTAGTGACTTTAGGCAAATTCTGCCTGATGTGAAAAGAGGACAACCAGCTGAAATAGTAGAATCATGTATAAAATGTTCTTTGCATTGGCAATGGGTGCAGAAGTTTACATTAACTGAAAATATGAGAATACAAGATGGGGAAGGTGAATTTTCCCAATGGCTACTAAAACTTGGGAATGGAACAATACCTATCAAAGAGGAGGATTCTTTTAAAGAATGCATTGAAATATCAAACCAATGCATTATTAGAGAAAATGAATCAAATGTTGAAAAGATTTTTGGAGATACTGATCAAAATGATTATTCTAAATGTGTAATTTTAACACCAACTAATGTTGATTCATTATTAATCAATGAAGAAATGCTTGAATGTCTGCCGGGTGAGGTCAAAATTTATTTAAGTGCTGACCAAATTGAAACTGATGACCTTAATAAAAGAAATAACTTTCCTATTGAGATTTTGAACAGCTTAACTCCTTCAGGTATGCCACCTAATTGTTTAAAATTGAAAATTGGTTGTGTAATTATGGTACATAGAAATTTAGATCTCAAAGCTGGGCTATGCAATGGTACTCGAATGAAAAATTTGTGCTGCTCAAAATATTTATATATTTATGCAGAGGTTTTGACAGGTGTTTCTGGTGGTAAACAGGTTTTTCTTCCTTGAATTCAGTTGGCTCCATCAGATTCTAATTTACCTTTTGTTCTGAAACGTCGTCAGTTTCTTGTCAGATTGGCTTATTCAATGACAATTAATAAAAGTCAAGGTCAAACATTTGATAGAGTTGGGGTATATCTCAAAAAACCGTGTTTCTCTCATGGTCAACTATATGTTGCATTTTCAAGAACTAGAGCATTTAATAGTTTGTTTTTCAAAATAGATAAACATCTCATTCAAGATATGGTAGGTGAAAAGTGTTACACAAATAATGCTATATTTTCTAATTTTCTTAATTTATAGTCTTCAGATTTTCATTTTGAAAATTTACTGTTAGTAGATTGTGAGGACATTTTGTATGTATAACTTTATTTATTATTTTATTTTTTTTTTTTTCATAGTTTTTAGTAAATATATCTGTCATTTAATATTGTTATAAAATGTATTTATGTGTTATATAAAAACATATTTGTTTATAGTTGTATATATGTTTAAATTATGTTGTTTCCATGTTTTTAAAGTGGTGTTACTTGGCAATATATTAAGCAAGATTGATAACCTTGCAAGCCAAGCGGTGTACTTATAGCAGAGGTGTGACTTGGCAGCATTTAGTGCCAGGCAGTGTTACTGCTTTAGAGCTAGGTTGTGTTGTCTAGCCTTTTTTAATTATTCTGGAAACACATGTCTGTTAATGTTTAGCGGAATGTGGATGAGAGAGTATGCAACCTTGATCTTTAAATCTAGGGTGTTTTAATGTCCTAAATTTGAAGTAGTTGAATAACTAATATTGAACATAAAAACAAATATACTTTTATGTATTTATATTTTTAGTAAAAAGATAAATATAGTTAACTTTAAATTGGTTTTCTAATTTTGCCTATCATATTTTAATTTGGTTTGTTATTTTCACTGGATTTTAGGATCAAGGATGTAAATATTCTTTTGTTATGTGTTATTGTTGTAATGTTTTGTGTTGATAGACTGCTTGGCTTACCTTCACGTTGGTGTCTATTGTTAAAAATGAATAATAGGTAGTTTCTTTATTGAAGCTTACTGCTTTTATTTATTTTTTAAAAGCCAAGACAACATTATGCTAAAAATGCAATTTATATCTTAATTTGATTTTCAGTTTTTATGTGTTTTTGTTGTTGTTGTTGTTGTTGTTGTCATTACGGTATCATAATTCCTTTTTTTTTTTTCTTTAAGATTTACGATTGTTGCATTTATACGACTTATAAAAAAAAACCTGATTACCTTTTATTGTAAATTTTTGTCAGTTAAAATAATATAAATATATGCAATTAGTTCAATTTTTTTAAAATTTTCTCTATTTTATGCCTAATAATTTGTTGTACGTAACTTAGGGGATCTTTTTAAATGGGGGGTGGGGGTGGGGGTGGGGGGGTGAATATTGTAGTTTTGCGCATTTGTCAAATATTGAGTTACTTAAATTTTATAAGGTGTTTAACTAATTAATTAGCTTAGTTTGCATTTGCAACACTTTTGAGGAAAGAAAAAATTCTTATATATGTTAAATTCTTATATATATTAAAAAGAAAAAATCCTTATACATGTAAACCATTGTTTTACATTTTATTATTCTGGTAAAAGGTCTTCATCAAAAACTTGATTACTCTTAATAAAAATAAGTCTATTCTCCTGACTACCATTACAGGGTTACCACTATTAAAACTGAGGCTAAAAATAAGGATTTTAAGGAGAATTAAGGATATATTTTCCCAATTTATAAGGATATTTGGTCGCGAACACCAATTTTTTCAAGGAAAAAATAAGGAGAATTAAGGAGAAAATGATTACTTTAAAAACAGAATCTTTCTTTTTTCAATAAACATTAATTACAAATAGATAAACTATTATAAATATAATACACTATACACAAATATATATATAACATTATAAAAGTTCATTTTTCTTTTTAACAAGGTTTTTTTTTTAACATAAAGCATTTCAAGAAACTCTTGTTTTTCAAAAGCAGCTCTTTTTAATGCATTAGATTTCGAAATGTCAGCTTTAATGTCATCTAAATACAAAGAGAATCATTAAATAATGCATTTCATTTAGTATTATATGAACTAAAAATTTATTCATATTCAGGGCACAAACCTAAAGCTATCCTTTTTTCAGCACGGAATCCAATTTCATCAGACGACTTCTTTAAATTCTCAATCATACATAATGAATGTCGAATTTCTGTATTGACTATTTCAATATCCTCAATTACTTTTTGTTTTGCTTCCATTTTCTCTGCTTTTTCTGCAGACAGGGCTTTTGATCGGTGATCATCAAAATACCTCTTTCTTGCCTGTTTGCAGCTATCCAACAAATCTTTAGTTATTTCAACTTCATGTGCCATGAGCCCATAAAATGTAAGGTAATCTTGGATAGAACGTAAAGAGATGATGGTGTCTGTGGACATATTGTCATCAATCAGATTTTTATTGCTGCTGAACCCTCATTCAACTTGAGCTTGCCCGTGCGATAAAATGAGGACAATTTTAAAAATTTGTTGAAGATTTTTATACAGCTTTAAATCAGAGTATTTCCACAAAAAGTAGTTCAAACGATCTTTATCTTTATCAAAAGTCAAAAATAATTCTTTGTTATCAACAACGACAGTTTTACAAAACCTGGAATATTTGTTCTTAGCAAAATCACCATCATTGGTGATTTAGCTAAGAACAAATATCCCTCTAAATTTTTTATTAGCAGCAAAAAATAATTCATTGGATGAATGAGATTCAACTAAACAAGATACACACCGTTTTTTAGTTTTATTAGAACTATTATCAAATGCAACTGGTTTTCGACCACGTTTACTTGCAGTTGGTTCATTGTCTTTTTTTCTGACAATTAAATATTCATTAAGCCAGCTCACAAACTTCTTTTCAAAATTTTTGACAGTATAGTTTGCAGATTTCCACTTTTTTTTATACAAGTAAACAAATGTTTTTGGTACATTGAAGACAATAACTTCTTTATGTTCCAGCCTGTAGCTTTGGCACCAGTTTGTAAGGCACCATTTAAAGTATGCAAACCACAGGTACCAATATCAATGAGCGTACTTAATTCATTGGTCTGACGTTCTTCATTGAGCATTGTCAAAAATTGTTTATTAACATTAGGGCCATCCATAGATACCTGGAGCATTTTTTCATCATTCAAACCAATCATGCAGGATTTAAACATATTTAGAATATCTGGGGCTGCAGCTTTTCCCATAAATTCTGAAGTATAATATCTAGTATAAACGGTATTACTCTCCTCATTCCAATACCGCACATGCAAGTCCATTTGACCTTTCTTTACGAAGGTATTATCAATATTCTAAAATTTCAATATACTTATCAAAATTAATTTGACCTTCAAATAATTGATAGCATACAACTTTTGTATAGTTCATGCAGGCCCTAATGCATACATGTGCTACTACTTTACTTGGTTCGCTTTAATGTAAAATTGAATATGCAATATTTAACTTTTTTTCAAATTGTTTTTTTGACGACGAGATAGTCTTTGGTCTCAAAGAAAAATAGATTCGTAACATGTTTTTTCATAGATTGTCAACCGTAATTTTGGAGTTTCATGCTGTATTTTTTTATAGCTCATTTTGTAACTTTTTTATTACTTGTTTTAATTTAAGTTTTTGTTAGTAATATTTCAAACAATAATAACAAAAGTTTAGAGTTCGTAAATGCTGATGAAAATAAAAGCAAAATTGTAAAAGAAAATTATCAAATAAAGCAGCAAGCCTCAACTTTTGGCCAACATTAAAAAAATGAAAATTATAAAGTAAATGTTTTAAAATTATATATATTTAGTAATACAAAGTAAATTTTAAGGAAACAACATGTCAATTAAATAGTAAAGACTTTACTTATTAATTAGCACTAATAAAATATTGAAAAAATTAAACAGTTTTCAAAATAATTTCAATCAAACAGGTGTTTTAAAAAAAAAGGAGAAAGTGGGCTTTCTCTATATATAAATATATATTTATATATATTAGGGTGCATCACAAAATAACAATTTAAAAATATTGATTTTGTCTGACACCTAATTGTGTTCTATATATTAAAAAAACAATGACTTTCAAAAACTTAAGAATAAGAAATATTTTTAGAGGTCCCCCAACACCCTTGAATATTTGACCAGTCCCTAATAATTAAAAAATATATAGTTTTTCAAAAGTAGGTCGTGTTGGGTCTCAAATTAAGCAAAATTTTAAAAAAATTTCAAAAATAATCATTTAAAAAAAAAAACATTTTTATTTCACTGCTATGTATATATAAAACTACAAAAAATGCACCTTTTTCATTTTTCCTTTAAAAATGTCATATTTATTGCAGTAAAGTCTAATGTTAATTTTTTTTAATAAAATGATGATTATTTTTTAAATTTTTATAAAATATCACTTAATTTGAGACCCAACATGAACTACTTTTGAAAAGCAATTTTTTTGAAATTATTAGGGACTGGTCAAATATTCAAGGGTGTTGGGGGACCTCTAAAAAATATTGAAAGTCAGTGTTTTTTTAATATATAGAACACAATTAGGTGTCAGACAAAATCAATTTTTTTAAATTGTTGTTTTGTGATGCACCCTTATATATATATATATATATATATATATATATATATATATATATATATATATATATATATATATATATATATATATATATATATATATATATATATATATATATATATATATATATATATATATATATATATATATATATATACCCAGTGGGCACAAGACGCGTTGAAAGCATCTAAAACACGTATTAAAATGTTTTAATACATATTTTAGACGTTTAAAACACGTCTTGTGCCAACTGGGTATGTATGTATATATATATATATATATATATATATATATATATATATATATATATATATATATATATATATATATATATATATATATAGGTGTGGGATTTCAAATCATCAAAGAAGTAACTATTTGCTTCTCTATTAATAAGTATAATCCATATACTTTAATAAAATTTCCTTGAAGATAATGTAAGAAAATAAGGAGAAATTAAGGACAGCAGTTAAATTTGAACTTTTTTTAAGGTTATTTAAGGACTTTTAAGGAGTTTTTTTTTTATTAAGGATATTTAAGGTTTATAAGGAGGAGTGGGAACCCTGCATTAAGGCAAAAACGGGGAAGGGAGGTCGGGGAATGGTCAGTTATTTTTAATAAATTTATTTCGTTGTGTGCATTTAGATAAAATTAATAAAATTAATAACTCATGTATAATTTATGTTTGCTTTATATTAATCTTGTTAATTATAGTTCATGTTATAAAAAATATAACAAGAATTTAGCTTTACTTTTTCATCAATTTAAAGCATAATGAAGTGTTATTATTTTGTGTAACTAAAAACGTATTGTTTTGAACTTAGTAAAGTCAAGGAAAATGTTTCTGCCTTTCACTGATATGACTTATATCAGTTGTAAATTACTTAAATAATGTAGAATAATTGGTTAATTATTTTACCTCCGCATACTTTTTATTTTAATTTTTACAGATAGTTTAATTTTTTCAATTTGAAGGCGTTTTTCTAAAAGGGTATTAGTTAAGGTTTTGCAACTTTAAATTGTGGAAAACAGCCACTATAAATTAAGTAACAGACCAACCATAACCCGTATTACAGGTTGCTTTTTGCTAGTTTTAATAACTTACATATTTTAGAACTAACTTAAATTCTTTTTATGCTTTTAATAACAAAAACTCATATAAAGCATTTATATTTAGAAGTTTTAAATACTATTGTAGTTAACTCCTGCAAATTATGTTTTAAGTTCCCTTACACAGGTATGATACATCTATTTCTATTAGATGGTCCTGGAGTTGACAAGATTTTTTTTTTTAATATATTGTTAAAGAAATCAATACAAAATATAAATTTTTTGCATAATTGTTTAAAAAGACATGCTTTTTGTGAAGCTTTTTCAGAAAAAACATTGCACTTGAACAACAATAAAACAAATTCCTTATGCTAAGGCCATAAATAGACAACCACCTTTATTTGATGACAAAACCTTTTTTTTTTACCTTAACTCTCTTATCTAATCTCTTCTTGCATTCCAAAAATTTCTTTGGGCTTTTAACTTTCCTAGTAAAGTCTAAATTAAAAAATAAGATTGATCTTTATTTTGATTAAAAAAACTTGTGATCAGCTAAATTTACATATAATTATTTAAATCAAAGATTTTTTATAGGGAATTTATTAATTTTCAAGTTTTCCAACATTAAAAGAATATCTTTTTACATCAAATAAATCCAGGATTTCAATTAATTTTTGAAAATGGTTTTATGATATAGTTAAGATTGATAATATTCTTTAGCTGCTTGTTACTGTAGCTCCTATTTTGCTTTATTAAAGCAAAATAGGAGCTACAGTAACAAGCAGCTTAAGTCAGACACAGTATTTCCTTGAGCCTTTCCAGTTTTTGAGGTTTAGTTCCATATGAGTGATCTCACCATTGTGAAAATACTTAAAAGAGCAAAATAAATTTTTTTTTTAAGGAACGTGTCAACAAATTGCATGTTAGTCAACTCTTAGGTTGTCACTTTTTACTAGATATGAGTAGAATCTTAGCTCTAAGGTAATTCCTTAGAATCACCTTAGAGCTAAGATTCCACTCATATCTTAGGTGCAAATTATATTTTCTAGAAAAGTCAGAGTACCCTATTCTACTTACCATTAAAAAAAATTATTGAAAATGTTTATAATACAAATATAGAGGGCTCCAGATTTTAAAGCATCATTTTATAAAGAATGAAAGTGGACTAACAACATTTAGCTGAAAATCTTAAGAATATGATACCAAATTCACTATTCTTATTGGTATAAAACAAGAGTATGAGAAGGATATTGTTTAAAATTTTTGCTTAACACGTTTGCTGCCAAGCTATTTTAAACAATGCATTTTTTCTTTGCTGAGCCATAATGTCTGCAATGATTAATTTTTGCCAAGACTGTTTTACGTGGTTTCATTCTCATTGCCAAGGCTAGATATCAACATTTCAATAAATAAAATATTTTTAATCTGAAATAATTTACAGTATTTTTTATTCTGAATATAACTGACAAAAAATAAGCACTCCTACTTGTAACACTGTAATGAGTATAACCGAAGTACTTGTAACACTGTAATGAGTATAACCGAAGTACTTGTAACACTGTAATGAGTATAACTCATTGCGGTGACTACATCTTTTCAAGATGTATTTGAGAACTTGAAAGTTGTAATTAAGAAACATAAGATGTAATTGAGAAATACATCATGTAATTTAGAAGTCGCATTATGTAATTTAGAAACATAACATGTAATTAAGAAACTTTAAAATGTAATTCAGAAACCCAACATGTAAATAAGAAATTGCAATATGTAATTTGAAATATATATTATAAACTTTTCTCAATTACAACTTTCAACTTTTCATTTCAATCTTCTAAATTACATCTTACATTTCTTAATTACATCTTCCATGTTCTAAATTACATATTGCAACTTCTAAATTACATGTTGTTTTTCTCAACTGCATCTTACGTTTCTTAATTACAACTTTCAAGTTCTCAAATACATCTTGAAAAGGTGTAGTAATGTAGCTTATTTGATGTATTATTATAGTGTCTTAATTTTTTTGCACATGCACATTGACAGTTATCATGAGTAATAAAGGTAATTTATATTTTTTTTCTTAATTCTAAATTGTTGTGTTTTTTAGACAAGAAGCTAAAATATATTTGATAACTACATTATACTGTATGTTATTAAAAATATGAAAAAATTTGAAGTACACAATAAGATGTTTTTTAATAAATTAAAAAATATTTTAGTGTGCACTTTGAATTTTTTATACGGTATACTAATCAATGTGTTTTATAGATGAGTAATTTCTTTTTTTATAAATAAACAATTTATAAATTTATCTATCTCCTATTAGCTCAACACAGATATTCCACAATTGGATCAGCACATATGATTATGAAAGATAATGAGGATAGTGAAGATGATGATATTAAAGATTTGGATTCATTTTTCGCTTATACTACTACGTCTTTGAGCTTGACTGCATCAGAATCAGGTTCTGAAGATAATAACAATGAAGAAAGTGATGACAATCAGTACACAGACGTTCATCTAGCAGCCACTGCAGAAGATTTTTTAATGCCGCTGAAAAGAGCTAGAACAACGGGTGGTCCATCTAGAAATTCAAACCAATGGAAAGATGAGCCGAATATTGTAAAACAAATTCAATTTACTGCCGATTCTGGTTTGAAGATAAACATAGAGAGCAAGAAACCATTAGATTTCTTTAGACTATTTGTTACAGAAGAGCTTATAAATACTATGGTAGTTGAAACTAATCGCTATGCAACGCTTGTAGAACTTGATACCATACTTAAGATATAAGTATGGTATCAAGTTCTATGAGCTTTGCCACTCAGATGGTATTGTACTAAAAGTAAAAATCTACTCTGGCGAGACAACTCTCGATAAACATGTTGGGTCAAATGGGAGCTATTGTTTTAGATTTAATGGAAAATTTCTGGGAAAAGGTTATCACCTGATAGTTTTTACAATTCCTTTGAATTAACAAAGCACATGATAAATCAAAAAACATACATTTGAGGTACTTTAAGAACTGACCAAAAGTCAAATCCAAAAGAATGTACAAAAGCAAAATTGAAACAGGGAGACGTTATTAGCAGAAGCAGAGAGGGTGTAGTGGTTGCTAAATGGAAAAACAAAAGAGACGTGCTAATGATTAGCAACTTGTATTCGTTGCAAATGATTGGAGTGACAAATAGGAGAGGAGAGAAGACAATGAAACCCAACATTATTAAAGATTACAATCAATATATGTCAGGAGTAGATAGGGCGGAACAAATGGTATCATATTATGATTGCCTAAGAAAGACAATCAGATGGTATAAAAAAGTAGCACTTCATCTCTTTGATACTTTTTTGTTTAATGCTTACTGTCTAAACATATATAGGGTAGATAATATAGGGTAGATAAAACAATTCCCTTGCTTAAGTTTAGAAAACTAGTTGTTACGGATTTATTGGGTGAACGTTTAAATAAAATTGTGCCTCGAATCACCAATAATAGCTTCCACTACTTGTCTGCAATACCACCGAATGAAAAGAAAAAATTCCCAACCAAACCATGTCGAGTCTGCTCTAAAATAAAACGTAAAGAAACACAATATGAATGTGCTGTTTGTGAAAATAGACCTCCATCATGTATTGGCGAATGTTTCAGAATATATCATTGAACAGAATAGGCTTACACTAAAATTTGCGTGAAATAAAATTAAATCAATATCAATGTTTTATTTTTATCTGTTTTAAGCTATTTCTGTCTTTACCCGCATTTAAATTAGGTTCCCTGGATTTTTAAAATAAAAACTTGAATGTATTATTTTCTGAAACCAAATGTGAAGCTAAGAAAAAAAAAAAGAACAGATAAAGCCAGTCATCCACAAATATTATTTGAAATAAGTTAGTATAACTAAGAGATTACTCACAGTTGGCAAGCTCATGACGCCGGCTTACTACAAGTATTCTCGTAGTTGGCAAATATCAAAGTCCCGCTAACTACAAAAATACTCGTAGTTGGCAGCGAAAGTGTTAATAGGCAACCAGTATTGGGTTTTAGAGAACTCATTTATAGAACCTGCAAATATGGAAGCTGTAAAATTAATAATATTAATTAATAAGAAAATTTACAACAGAACATCAATCAATTTTTTACATCAATCCTACATCAATCAATTTTTTAAAGCTCTTATCTTCAAGAGAAGATAAGAGCTTTAAAAAATCTTAAGTCAAAATTCTGACAAAAAACTGAATAATGATCAGTTTATCTAGTTACATACAATGAATTTAAAAAAACTTTAAAGCTTTTAAATCATTAAAGAGTTCAAAATATTCTTCAATAGCTTTAGAGTTAAAAATACTCCTATGAAAATTTTGTACAATAGTTACAATTCTATGCATAAAATAACTTATACTAAGAAAGAAGTAGTTACTGCTAAATCTAAACTTAGATCAATAAATCTATATTTTTATATATCTTTATATATTGAACTGAGATATTAAAATTCTTCAATATTTATTTACAAATCAAATGAACTTTTTGAATTTAAGTTATTGAATCAAAACAAAAGATAAACACATCACACAAAAATGTGTGATAATTACCTGGCACAATTCTGCAATTAGACTTTTTGACCTTCAACTTTGAGCACTTCCAATCATCATCTTCTTTATTGCTATCAGAAATAGAATTATCACTGATATAATCATAAAGGTCTTCTACTTTTATTTTGCGATGTTTAACATAGACCAATGGCTTAACTGGTAAGCCTAAAAAAAATTTAAACAATACTAAATATGCATTATTGAATTGCAAAAAAATTAAAAAAGTATGAGAAACTGAATATTACATCCAAAAAAAATCATAACCCATTATTTAAACCAATCATTAGGGTTGCAGTCAGCATTTATAGTACAGTACATTTGGCATCAGCTTATTGTGTTGTTTTATTGCCAAACCAAAAATATAACTAAATTTTGTGATTTAGCAATAGCTAAATTTTTTTACCTATTATTTAATTAAGTAATGAACATTTAAGTTGTTAGGATAAGTGTTTTAACATACTTGTTAATATTCACACTGTTTTATTTTTTAATTTTAAGAGATAACAATGTCATAAATCAAAATGAAAGAAATTAAATCCTTATGGACATACCACAAGCTTTCATGAACTCATAATTACTAATGATGTTATTTTGCCTTTCAACTTCATAAGGGGTTAACTCACTTTCATCATATATCTCCATCTTAAACTTTAACTTCAGATATTTAACAATATATAATCTGATACCTGATTAAGCTAACTAAACTTTAAAAAGTAATAAACTCAGCAATTCTATAACATATTTACTATAATAGTCTATAACTGTAACAACTGAAGTTGGGTTTTTGCAAAACAATTATCCTAATACTAAAAGCAAATATTATAATCTGTTAACTATTAATGGATTTAATTTCAATAGCTTTGACAAGATTTCTACATAATAAACACTATGTATGACAAAAATGTATATAAAAGGAAAAAAAAAGGCTCACATTTTTAACTCACATTTAAAAAATTTTTAAGATATCGCTCCAGTTAAATAGATAATCAAATAAAGTTTGTTATGAGTTAAGAATAATTGAAAATAACGGTCTAGTCCAAAAAATGCTTTAAAAGGAACAGCTTTCAACAATGAAAAAAAAGATGTAAATTAACTTTAGAAATTCTCATAAAACTACTGTGAGTGCCTTTTTTTTTCTTGTGGTTTTATTTATGGCTTGTATAAATAAGCTTTAAACAAAAAAAGTTTATTAGAAAATTTTAAAAAAACCGCGTCAAGAAACGTAATGGTGTAAATTGCAGAATTATTGAAAACAAGTTAGGGAACTTTCTTCACGCCGAAGAAAATGAAACTGTAGACGAAGCCAATTTCCAAAAGATTGTGAATGCTAACATTTTAAGGCAAGGGTGGAATGTATTTGCTACTCCATCTTCTCCTCATGCCGTCTCCTTAACTTAAGTTAAAAAAGGGGGCAAGGAGATGCGCTTTAAAAATTAGTTTCCAAAATGTTTCGCTGATCATTTTTAAGGTAATTCTATAAAGTTGAAAATTATATTTAACGTATTAATACAGTTTTTAACATTGAAAAATAAAAGAAAAATAATATTGAAAACCTACAGCAAATAACCATTTAAGTTTGTGGTAGTGAAAGATCAATGTTGTCAAGCCCAGTAGTCGAAAATCAGAAAAGTTTGAAGAACTATAACCCATTAATATTTAAAATCATCCAAGGAGATTTTAACCATTAATGCAATGATGGCACAATAAAGAGAACGAAGAACCCTATTAAAAACATGCAATACCATGGCTTAAAAAAACCTTTCCATGTAGAAATTATGGGTTCCAACAGAATTGAGCTCTCACCCATGGGCCAAAAAAATAATCCAACATTTAAAAAATAACCCAACATTTAAAAATAACAAAATGACCTGGTTTTGGCCTGAAAGTTTTTGTGTTTTGTCAAGCCTAAATTTAAACCCATTGATTACTCAATATGGAGCGCTGTGGAGAACAAGGACTCAAGCCTTTGGTCTCTCATGATAAATTACGGTAGGTTAGTTGTCATATCTTGGTGATACAAGTAGCACATCCAGGATTTAAGCTTAACTAAACGGTGGATTGCGATAAGAAAGTAAAAAAAATCTTGATAAAAACAAGATGCTATCATATTAATGGTTATCAATATGTAGTAAGTAAAAAAAGATTTTGGCTACTTGTAATATTTTCGGGAATTCTCGGATTTGTGGGAATTGCCACACAAATCCAAAAATGGGAATTACCTATAAATCCGAGAATTTTTAATATATATATGTTCTCATCTTAAAAACTGCTAATATAAATTTGATTTTGATTATTTACTTTTTTTTTAGTAATAATTTATAAAATAGTAACTACAAAATAAAAAGATGAATAAGTGGTTCGCAACAACAAAGAAAATCAAACTAACAGCGAATTCGCTGACTGTTTTGTTCACTGAATTCGCTGAAAATCAAACTAACAGCGAATTCAACTTTCGCGAAAGTTGTGAAGATGATGACACAGAAATTAATTAAGAAAAAATGCAAATTTTTGAGTAATGAACTGAATGACAAAAGAGTTTTTCTAAAATAAAAAGTCGCACAGTGTGTCATTTTAACAACCTAGAAGGAAAAAAATTCATTTTTTCAACTTGTTTCAAAGTTTTTACTTGTTTTATATTTCGTTAGCAGATAGCCTATAGTATTTAAGAACCAAACCAGATTTTTTTATAATGCGATATAGCAACAAATTAATTCTTCTGAGTATGCGCGAGTTTTTAAAGTTGCAGAATAGCTGTGGCAACAATAATTTAATACTTTTAGTTATTGTAAACGTTTCGCTTTCTGAAACTTCATTTTAAATTATTTTATTTCGAAATAAGGATTGTTATAATCATCTCTTATCGTTAACGTTTTCAGCTTTTAATGAAAAGCTTTCACTGACTTTTAAAATTCTTTTGAAAAGCGAGTAATTTTTTTCAAATCATAAAGTTATTTTACAATTTCTGTGTAATTTTTATCATGTAATATTACCAAATATTATTTCATAATTATATACAAATTAAACCTCATACCTTTGAGTTAATAAACCAAAAAAAAATTCTGCGAATATTTGCGAACTAATTATATTTATTCTATTTTATAAAATGGCTCCTTCGATTTCTCGGATGGCTCTTTTTGATATATAGGTAACAAACTCCGAAAATTTGATGCATTGATGAGACTTAATGTTCTTGAAGAAATAGAAGATGTTGTAAAGTCTGAAGCTGCTTTAAGGTGTATAAAAAATTAAATTAGAAGTTTTTATCAAACAATTGAGATGAAATGGATAAAAATAGGACCTGGCCGGCCAACAAAATTTTTTAGCGCTTGTGGTACTAAAGCTCAAAAGTACAAACTGCAATATCTCCTGGAGAGCTAAGTATGGCGACGGAAATGAAGCTTAGAAAAGAAGGAAAATGAGGTTGAGCTTCCAGTATAAAGGAACTTTCGGTTGCATCTCCGAATCAAGGTACACTTTTAAAAAAGACACGGATTCGTCGCTAAAGCAACCAGCATTGTTATCAGTGGAACAAGTGCTCGCATTAATAGTAAATGTTAATCTTTCCACTCAACAGTACTAACGAATTCTTAAGCAAGCTGAAAACTTAAATTGCAAGCCATATCCATCTTACCACAAAGTTAAGGAAGCCAAGCGGTTATGTTATCCTCAAGGAGTTATGATAACAGAAACATCTGTAGAAATACCTCTAAAAGCTCTAATAGATCGCACACTCTTTCGCTTTTATCAAACTCAAGGTGTGAGAGAAAAATCACTTCTACATAAAGATAATACATACGGCTTCGTCATTAAATGGGGATTCGACGGATCGGAGCAGATGCGATATACAGTGAGAGAAATAAGTATCCGAACAAAAGATTTTTTTATGGAAAATAAACTTTGTCAGGTTTTTTTCGAAAAACATATGTTTTTGATAAATACTTTTATAATTATTCTAAAAGCAAATTTAATTACGAATTTATGTTGCAAAAAATTAATCAAAGGTAATTAACCTGCGTTGCTAAAATTTAACGATTCCCGAAGGAGTCTTAAAACTTCAATGAAAAATAATTATCCGAACATGTTGTTTTGTAAACGAAGTTTTGAAATTGATTATTAAAAAAAGTTTTTAAACCAATGGTTTTAGAAATATTGTTGTTTTACAACGAGTAATTTTTAATAATTGACTGATATTTTTTTAAATTCATTTGATTTACCATTGATATCATCAAGTATGGGAGTTAAAACCAAGGAATGGTCCCAAGCTCAGCGCAATTTGGTTATTGACTTGTTCAAGCAAGGTAAAACGTTTAGGTCGATAAATAAAGCGACTGGAATGGCATTAGGAACCATCAGCGATCTGGTTAAAAAGTATAATATGTTTGGATATGTGCAAAATCAGCCCAGATGCGGAGCAAAGCGTAAAACAACATCAAGAATAGATCGACAAATTGTAAAGATGGTGCAAAAAAACCGTTTTTTATCAGCACCAAAAGTGTCAAGCCTCCTTGAGAAAGATTTTCGGTTAAAAGTGAGCTCATGTACTATTTGAAATCGATTGAAAGAAAGTGGATTCAAAGCAAGAGTTCCACGCAAGAAACCATCCCTTTCAAAAATCCATCGAAAACGAAGACTTGCATTTGCTAAAAAATATGTAAATATGCCGGTATCATTCTGGAGGATAGTTTTGTGGACGGACGAGTCAAAATTTAATCTCAAAAAGTTTGGAGAAAAAAAGGGGAAGCATTCACACTCAGTTGTATTCGAGGCACAGTAAAATTTAGTGGAGGCAATTTTATGGTATGGGGATCGATGGCTTGGAACGGAACAGGAAAACTGGAGTTTATTGATGGAATTATGGACTCTGAGGTTTATGTTAAAATTCTCAATAAAAATCTTCTGGCTTCAACTAAAAAACTGCGATTAGGAAAGCATTTTATCTTCCAACAAGACAATGACCCTAAACATACGTCAAAGAAAGCAAAAGAGTTTTTCATCCAAAAGCAAATTGAGTTACTTGAATGGCCTGCGCAAAGTCCAGATCTCAATCCAATTGAACATCTCTGGGCAATTCTGGATAAAAAATGTGGCACACGATGTCTAAAAAGAAAAGAAGATTTAAAAATCATGCTCCAAGAAGCTTGGGCTGATATCGACTCAGATACGACAAAGAAATTAGTTGAATCGATGCCATGTCGACTTGGAGAAGTCATAAAAGCTAAAGGCGGTCCAACTCGATATTAAAAAGTCAAAAAAATAATTACTCGGAGAAACGTTAATCTTTAAGCCTTAATCTTTAAAATTTTGTTCGGATACTTATTTAATGCTAAAAAATTGCATAGTTTAAATGTATCTTAATTTTTTATCAATTAAATATTATTATTGATATTTTTTTTTTGCATATGGAATTCGTAATAAAATTTTCTTTCAGAATAATCATTTCTTTTATTTCTATAAAGTTTTTTTTTTCGAAAAAAACCTGACAAAGTTTATTTTCCATAAAAAAATCTTTTGTTCGAATACTTATTTCTCTAACTGTAAGCAGAGGTTTACGGAGGAGACTTCAACGTATGAAAGTCTATTTAGTATTCCTATGGTGCCAATACAAATTTTCTGTGGTATAAGAGATATTACAACTATCATTTGGAAAAACCCTGCCACATCGTCTACTAGGTATTGTCGCCCCACCAAACTGGTTTTCGCGAAGGAATCTACAGATTTAATAATTAAAGAAATTAATTATTTGAGGCAACAAATTAAAACACTTACGCCCATCAAAGCATCTCTCGGAGATCTTCAAATTGCGATAATATCAACTATGATACTTTGTATGATAGGCGGAAAAGTTTGCAATGCGGTGTCATCATTTTCTTCCACACAATGGTGTTACATAAGTTACATAACAGGAGTTTGCTCAGAATAAATAAAACACTTAGGAATAATTCTAGAATGCATAAACTCGGAACGTAAAATCAATTTGGATAACTTCGAAAACTACGCAAGAGAGACCCAGGACCTATACATTTAAAAATACGGATGGTATCCTGTGTCTGCTAACCTAATAAAGTTTTATTTCATGGCAGAGCCATTATGGAAACGTGCATTCTTCCAATCGGACAATATTCTGAAGAAGCCCAAGAGTTTGGAAACAAACACAACAGGCAGTTAAGGGAGCATTTTACGAGGAATCACGAATAGACACAAATATGGATTTATTAAACAGATTACTAATTACTTCAGCTCCGATTATAGCAAGTTTGAGAGCCCGAAAATTAAGCATATTAAAATGAATCCTGAATTTTTAAATTTATTAGGAAGTTACTTCTTTTGACTTTTAGAAAGTCACATTTCTGTTGACTCATCTAAAGATTCACTTGAAATGAATATGTTATCACCAGTTACTTAGTTACCAAATGTTATTACTCAGAACTGAGTAATCTATTTTTACCTCTTTTAAGATGCGTTTTGTTATGTAATTGTAAAATATGATTTTAAATTTCTATTTCATAAAAATTCTTTTAACATTGAAATTAAAATCTAAAAATCTTTAAATTCTTTAAATTTGTTCTATTTTATAAAATTCAAAGAACTTTATGTATGCTTACTCATTTTGTTTTTATTATTTTGTACTTTAAATGAGCCCAGGTTGTTCTGTTTGTAAGTCCGTAAACTATGTAGGTTCAGAAAAGCCCGTTTGAATTAGGGAAGTGAGTGAAAAATTAAAAGAGCGCATTAAAAAACAAAAGAAAGGAACCAGCGATCCGTAAGAAAGAAGCTTTTGGCTCATATTTTATCAGCTTCTCAAAGAAAAAAGCTTAAAAAAATAAATCTAAAAAAAACCACAGAGATGTTTATTTCGCAAATGCAGATGAGTTAGTTTGAAACAACGTGCCGTATATTTATGACTGCATGTCACAAAGCAAAAACAAATGGTCAATTTTCTGATTAGAAAGAATTAAGATCTTTGCAAGTAGAAAATGGCTTCAACATGGTCCGTATTTTATAATCAGATTGTGCACCAGTATAGAAGCCTCTTCTTTCGCAAATTTGTTAAGTGTTCATGTAGATCTTAGTCAAGGTCGTAATGATAATTTTTTTATTACGCACTTGGTTTGCTTTGTTTGTGATGGTGATTCCAATATGTTAAGCAAAATGTAGGTGGTATCTCGTTGTTTCCTTATTTTGTTTTTTGACATTGCATAGTCATATTTTAGAACTATGAATGGTGTTATGCGTTATATTCTACCAGTATTTCTCATGAAAACTTTTTTTGATAAGTTTTACAATATACAGATCTTAAAAAGAAATTGTGTTAAATCAATTTCATAATTAAGATGTGATTTATGGTGGATGAATTTATGGAACCTGAACATCTTTCTAAGAAAATAAATGGCAGACAAATATCTCAGAGGCGCATTGGCATATTATATTAAAATATCATGTACTTGAATCAATAAAAGATACTCCTAGTGAATATCAAGCTTAAACACAGTGTGCAGTAAATAAACCTTAATTTAAAGGTGTTAAATTGAAATTCGGTAAAATTCCTAAAATAATCCAAAACTCGACTTTTATACTTTGTTTTATATTCTGTATTTTCACTCACTTTAACAGACTTTTTCTTTTAAAGCGAAAATACAGGATCTTGAATGCTTACAACTAGAGTTACTCATAAATCTTTATGAAAACAAAAAAAAAATAATCAAAACAGGAAAAAATAGAGTAGTCTCGTAAATAATTTAGAAGTTTTGGAAATTTGATAAATTAAAATGGATTTTAGAAAACGGTTTATGCTTTGGAGACATCCAGATAAGTAAACACCTTTAACAAATTTGTGCACGCATATCAATGCCAGGGTTTCGACAATATGTTGACACTAAGGACTGGAATAAAATTCCAAAAGATTTCAGTATTTGAAAGATGCTATAAATACTGTAAGGAGGAAAGCGAAGGAAACTATAAGTAAAAGCTTTAATTTTTACTCGACTCAAACATACAACGCATTCAATCGAGGAAAAGTTCGAAATAGCTGAAATGCCAAGGGCAACACAACAATTCAACTTGAAACACCCAAAAATAACCAAACAAAACAAAAACATTCCCCTAAGACTAAAAAGTCTCCGCCCTTGAAATACCTTACTTGTTTTGACTGGATGTAAGGGACCATTTTCTGCAAAAAATACTATCATCTATTCCGTACGAACTTTGCTAATGACGAAAGCAACATCTAGCTTAATGCTTTGGTAAGCATACTCGTTAATAAACTTGGTGCAAGAGATTACCTCAACAGTGTTTTAGAAATGGATATTACGATACGA